>NW_017802403.1:467752-502401 GCF_001625305.1 Branchiostoma belcheri | reverse complement strand
AGCCTGAAGTGGGACTCCAGCGCCTCCGCCTGGTGCAAGTCACGGCAAATGGTACGTCTGAGGTGGCTAAGTCCCACCATAGCTCTATACTATAGGCCACACCGACTTAATTTTATGGATGACATCCGCGCGCATTGACTTTCGCCTGATCTAAAAAAAAAAAAAAGATCACGTCTTCCGAGGCTCTGGCCTGGCTTTAGGTCTGGGTAGTCCATGGTGGTTAGCGACAACGAAGCCGGAGGACGGCACCCAAGCTACCGAAGCTCCACGACTCAAGAACACAGTACATATACGTAACGGTTACAGTGTCGATGCATACATGTAAATTCCGCAAAAATCCAGCATGTGCCGGCCTGTCGTATACGTCGCTATGTAATGCGCCAAATTCACAGTACTGTATGCCTGTGGTTTAGTAGCATGTTTATTTTGGCCGGAGGATGTCATCCATAAAATTAAGTCGGTGTCGCCTAACTAAGAAGTAACGTTTCGGACAGTCAATAGGTCAGACCTATTTATTTTAGACTGATTTTCCAGCCCTACCCCTTGATTGTTGTCAGTTTGCCCCGTCTTGGGTTGTTCTTAGTGTTTCTTACGTCTCCTGTTTATCTTCTCTTTTTTCTTACAGAACTGCAGGGAGCTCAGGACCAGGCGGCTGAGGCAGAAGACTTTCAATAGTTTAATTAGACATGGGTGATTAAGTTCTTCGATTCACTAATACAAAGGAATGTACCTGCCTACGTTTCAATAACCCATTTAGTAAGTTACTAAATGGGTTATTGAAACGTAGGCAGGTTAACAAGTTAAACTTGCTTAGGGCAATGTTGATTGGGCCAGCTCTGGTCGTTTTTCAGCTGAAATTTAATCTTAAAATCTCAACATCTTAAAATGCTTTCTAATTGCAGTAGTAATACTAAACAACAAGATGGAATGGTGATTAGGTTTTGATACTATTAATCGTTATTTCTTTAAATTCCTCAAAATATCACAGAATCTCTGAGCCACTCGATTCATTGATTTTTTCAACCTTATGTTTAAACAATCCTAGCAAGGAATTGTAGTGAGGATTATCGTGAACATTTTTCATCAATTTTCCGGACATGTATGCGTACACTAGGTAACGTTACATCATAGAAAGCAATGGAACTGTGAGTGTTTGAATATGGAGGATAATAAAACTGGTGACTGGTTTAAATTTATGCTTCTGTGTTATTTGAATAGTGTTGTTGTTTGCTGGGCTTGGGCCAATGGAAAGGTTTACAAAACACTTTTCAGCTATTCATGTTTTATTGGCATATACATTATAACATATACTATCTGAAATATACTATCTATAGTAGTAAAGGCCCCAGTACGACAATGAAAAATTGGTCCCCAGCATTTGCTATAACCTAGCTAGGCATCAGAGGACATACAATCTTTATTCACAGTGCAAACATTTAACCGTGTAGGATTGTGGATATTCGGCGTTCTAGGACAGAAAAATACTCGCCTGAGGCTATTGACAGGATCGTCCTGTCAATAGCAGAAAATATTGCACTGCTGACAGGACGATCCTGTCAATAGCAGAAAATACTGCACTGCTGACAGGACGATCCTGTCAATAGCAGAAAATACTGCACTGCTGACAGGACGACCCTGTCAATAACAGGAAATACTGCACTGCTGACAGGATCGTCCTGTCAGCAGTGCCATTTTTGACACTATTGACAGGATCGTCCTGTCAGCAGTGCCATTTTTGGCACTATTGACAGGATTTTTTAAATCTTCCATTTTGGGCTGTATTGACATGTTTTCATTTTTTTTCAGTCAGAAGGCATATGCTACTGTACTGTAGATTAGGCGTTTCACGATGGCAGCTATCATCGCGTTAACAGCTTGTTATTATCATTACAGAGTACTCCAGCAGATACATGTCAAAACTAGACATGCTCAAAATATAACTAGAAAGGCCAACATTTGCTTCGGAGCAAATGTAGGAATTTCACTCCATACCCTTCCCCAAACAAAAATGAGAGATTCTAAATAAATCATACTGCAATTATACAAGGACAAGCTGTTTGAATCTCGACAGGTATTCACAAAACTGGCACTTGGCAATTATCTCCCTTTTTTTTTTACAAAGATACAACGACAAGCACTTTAAATCTCGACAGCTTTACTTTACACTTATCTCAATTTCAAAGTTACATATTGCAGGTATCTAAATACTACTAATGACGAAATTGCAACTACTACTTACGGTAGCAAAACTTTTCACGGTCTGAGAAACATGGACATGTTCACGTAACTATATATTCACGGTGGTGACAGTTGCAGGAAAAAGAAAGTCCAGGAATTATTTCCTAACTGTAAAGATAAGTTCACGGTACAGAGGTGACAGTGAAAACCGTGAACATTGACCTCCTGCTTGCGTTACGTTGCGGTACAGTGAAAAAAAAATAGGGAATTACAGTAATCAATTTACAGAGTATGTTTGCTTAGTTTCCAGATGTTTTGTATGATTGTCGTAAACTTAGTTTTAAATTAACGAAAACCGATGCGCGCACAGATGCCATCCATACAATCAAATCAACATGGCCTTATTAACAATCACATAAACTATGAAGCCATACATTGAATAAGCTATACATATAATATGATTATCATAAGCTTTATTTTTAAAATCATGCCAGTGAGCTAATTGCATGTACAGAGTGAAAGAAAGTAAAGTAAAGTAAAGCAGTAGAATTTCTGTACTAAGCTATGATAGTACTACATATGATTCGTCCTCATCGTCATCATTCAATGTGGTCTATCTCTTGCTACTAGTGACTGGTAATACCTCTGTAGATTCTTCACACTGGCAGAGTACCGTACTCCTTCTCTCTTGTCAGCTCCATACTTTTGTGACAACATCAAAGTGATTTTGGTTTGTATGTTGGAAAAGTACAAAAGACTAACATTCTAAGTTATTGACATTCTTGAGTAAGAACAATCAGTTTTTGAATGTTAAAAGCAAAACAACGAAAATCAAAAAAAAATGTTGAAATTGTTAAAATGCAGGATTGTTAAAATTGTTAAAACTGATAAAATTGTTAAAAATGATAAAATTGTTAAAAATGATAAAATTGTTTAAAATGTTAATATCCGATGCACTGGGGTTCGAACTCACAATTTCTGGGATTGCCGCCTGGCGCGTTACCAACCGAGCTAGCTCGGTGCGATACACATCACTCACTGCATTGTATGTCATATAAAGTAAACAGCATGGCGGTATCGATCGCCTCAAGCCACCAAGACTTTCAACTACGGGGTTTCCTTCTTTATCAGGTTTGCTTTTGAACCACCTTGATGTTACTTAACTATCAACCCGGCTAGCAGAAGCCGCCGGCTCCTTTGATATTACAGCCGCTCCCTGTCCAATCTTGTTTACACGCCGGGCGCAGGTCATTGACCTCCAACTTGCGTTGTTCCAACAGAGAAGAGCAAAATGTCTGGCTCCCGCAGAACGTACCGCACTCTCCCGCTGGACGTACCGCACTCTCCCGCAGAACGTATCGCACTCTCCCGGAGGACGTCCCGCACTCTCCCGAGGGAAGTCCCGCACAGCGTCCTGCACTCTCCCGCAGAACGTCCCTCGAAAATTGATGCGTATTTCGTGGCCTGTGCTGTACCTACCAAAACGCTTGAGTTCATACTGTCAAAATGGAATGGCTTTGAACAGGTGTTAATTGAGTTAATCCAATCAAATCCAACAGCCAATCAGCAAGAAGAATAGATTGGTCTGCGTCAGGTTCATGCTTGCATGCCCATATATGGGCATGCCGCCGAATTTCTTTCTTATTACGTCACGCGCGTATGCCCCCACAGTACTTTCCTATGGGGACCGCTAAAAAGCAAATAAAACGATTGTAAAAGCTTGTATCAAAAACATTTAAAAAACGCCTAGGGGTATTTACCCACTCTACCTCTATACGAAATTTCAGGTCATTTCGCCCAAAAATGAAGGAGTTGAATCAATTTAAAAAAGTGGCAGGAGGAGAAGGAGAAGAAGAAGAATCATCAGTAAAAACAGTATTTCACTCCATACTGAAGTATGGAGTGAAATAATGAAAGAAAAAGGGTACAGAACCAAGCAGCAAGCTTTTTCCGTATGAACAACTATAAACAGGGGTGCTAGTGCATACATGTAACGGAGACTTGAAACCTACAGTGGGTGACGCATGGATTAGACTGACTAAAATGATATCCAGACTTTTATGAGGAAGGAACGACTACGAAACAAACAAAAGCATCTTTACCTCAAAGTTTCCCAAACCCCGCATGGAGATGTTCTGTGGTTGGCCAAGAGTTAGAGTCATGTCAACCGACGGCCTTTGCTGATTGGTGTACTGTCGGTAGGTTATTTGGTTCCCGTTGACGATGTACTCTTCTATAGGGCTGATTTTGAACAGCTTTACAAGCTTACGGATCCACCACGACAAACCTGTTGAATAAACAAACAAACAAATAGACAAACAATCAAAACAGAAATTTGAGATTCCGGACTTCCGAGAAGCATTTTGGGGCTTCGTGACCTTCATGTTCGTGACCTTCAAACATATATTTTCCTAAGTCTGACTTTCTGACCTCCAGTTATTCCAATTGTCAATCCATGTGATGTCAACCTACAGTCAACGCGGCTAGATCTCCGAACTCGACTGTTAATCTGCCTGTCAACCTTCCCAACCCACGTGCTGTCAGTACACAGACCCACAAACCCACACAGCAATCAATCAATCAATCAATCAAGCCGCAGGCATCAGAGTAACAGCTCAGCCACCCAAAACTACAGCTCAGCCACCCAACAGCTCAGCCACCCAAAACGACAGCTCAGCCACCCAACAGCTCAGCCACCCAAAACGACACTTCCGTACCCGGAAGTAAAATAGCAGTGCTAATTAGGTCAACTCAACTCTTTATATAGTTTTATATTTCATGATTGACTTGAGGCAACTGAAGCCACTGACAAACTTACAGTATTGAGTATAGATATATTTACCTTCGCCAAGAAGGTTATGTTTTCAGTAGCGTTTGTCTGTGGGTATGTGTGTGTGTGTGTGTGTGGTTTAGCAAGATAACTCGAGAAGCAGTTGATGGATTGGAATGAAACTTGGTAGGTGGGTAGGTCTTAATGAGACCTAGAAATGATTAGATTTTGGGCCCCCTGGCGGCTTTCCTAGGTACTGCAGCTGAACTTCCGGTTTTGATATCTCCTGTTCTGGACATGCTAGGGTCACGAATTTTGGTTGGTAGATAGCTCTTGTGGTAGGGAAGAAGTGACGTGAGTTTGGGTCCCCTAGCTCCTTGTTCTGGAACTGCAGGAGCATTTGTTGAAAAAAATTTGAAGGACGATAACTCAAGAACCGGATGACGTATTGTCGTGATTTTTGGTATGTAAGTAGTATAAGTGATGCTTGACATGATCAGATGGCAATTATGCAAATCTGGCGCTAATTTGCATAATTAATGAGGAAATTCTATAACTCTGCTTTGTTCGATAATAGAACTATGAAACACTTGTGACATCTGCTTGAGAACGAGAAAAACATCTGAGGATATATATTATGTAAATGAGGACCTAATTTGCATAATTAATGGAAAATTCTTATAATTTCATAGTTGTAACTGCTGCACCCCGAATTTCATACTTGCCACATTTGGAAGTTAAGTGAAGGTGAACATCAACAAACATAATTTATTCAAATCATGACCTCATTTGCATAATTTATGAGGAAGTGCTAAAATAGCCTTTTTTTATGATAAGGCTGTCATTGGATGAAGAATATGATCAACTGACATAGTCCATGCAAATGAGGCTCTTATTTACAAAATCAATGATTAAAATTGTATAATTCGTCACCCGCAAGGGTTAACCTCATTTGGCGAAGGTATGAGATTGTGGAACTCTTGTTTACAGTATAAAATCACACTGTAACGTACAGCAACACGTATACTAAGTTTTGATACTGCGGTAAATACGTTGCATATTTTGCCTGACAGGTGTCTACTGTATCAAAACTCCCGCCCACTCAGAAGCCTGCACAGGAGGCTTTAAAACACAAAGCTCCTTGAGTGTACCTACCGTTTTCACGAAGAAACTCATCGTAGTTCTCGTTCTGGGAGTGGTCCTGTCTCCACCGACCAGTTAGCTGGGAAATATTAGCATCCTTCTCCATGTTTGATTTTTTTTACCCGGAAACGGATGAAGCACAAGCGGCCACTTGCTGCGCTGAGGCTTGAAATGCATGAATGGCTATAGGTCATAGGTCAACCTTTGTTCATGTACTAGTAACACGCGATTGTCACGTCACCAGGTGTTTTGGTTTGGTCACGAATTCTTGTCGCCTGCACTTGTTATCACCAGTATGGCAAAGCTTTAGTTACTTAATGCCGTGATATTTGGTCAATTTTATTATTTAAAAAAAAATCATTCTTGTTTACCCATCAAAATACACAATGCTGCATCAGATGATGACACCCTGACAGCATTTCTTTATTTTGATGAAATTCCTATCTCAGAATTCAACTACATGTATTACCATAAGGCCACACCAATTTAATATGTTGGTTCTCGGATTCCCCTCTTCATTTTTTTCTGACTTGAAAAAAAAAGATTCTGGTTCTGAATCAACTAAAAATGCTTATATTTTGCCCCAACAGTTCCTAGTTATAACAGTTTTTCCATCTATCAATGCAGTGGTTTTATAAAAAGTTCAAAATTCATTGTTTAAATATTAACCCAGCCTTTTGTGTTCACTTCATGGCTCCTATCGTAGCATTTGGAGCTAAAATAGGATGCCTAGGCCTGTTTTTATTTTTTTGTTTGCACCCTGTCGCTTCATATTCTTTAGGCCACACCAATTTAATTTCTTGGTTAACGGATTTTTCTAGAAAAAAAATGGAGCGGGCGGGCGAAAAAAAAATAAAAATAAAAATTTGAGACCACCTGCCATACAGCCATGTAGTAAGCAATCCATTAAGTTAAGTTACAAAATGATATAAGACATTATATTAGACACTTATTGAACTGAAAGGACCATTACTACATGTACATGAGCAACTTCTCTTACATCCCTTTACAATTATTCGTATTATTTTGCAAGATACACATCTTTACTGTATGAACAACAAACTGTCCGTTTCAAGACTCCCATCCAACTGGTTTCACTTTTATTCATCTTTCAAAGTTCCAAAGAGTGGTTTAAATCAGGGTGCTCTGTTCAGATCCCATTGTTCTTGGTTCAGGGCACACAGCTTACCACTGGGCTGGGCATTCTATTGTGTCTGGCTGATATGGAAGTTATTTAGAGCTTGAAATTTACAATATCCTAAATATATGCTTTAGACAAATTTCCAGGAATGTGTAAAAGTTATTGGCAAAAGAATTACTAACTACTTTTACAGATATTTTATTTCTTCTGTTATCTTTCCCCAATTCCCAAATACTAGTACTACCGGTAGTATACATTTTATATTTCCCATTATACACTTTAGGTATGCTACAGCTACATTATACATAGCCATCATTCAAACAAATAGCCACATTGACACACTCTTCAAGTTGCCACAAATTCAATGGTCTAGGGTTTCACTATAAAGTCTTTGATGTATGGGGGTTTTTATTTGTAGGGGGAACCATTTTATTAAAGAATTTAGATGTAATGATTGATGTATTATTTGCAATTGTACTCCTGTTTATAGGTATCTAAATAAGATGTAACTTTGTTAGAATGCCACATGCACAAGTAGTATTTTTCACAGAGTAATTTCTATAATTAAAAGAACCTGTTTCCCCCTACTCGAAGTGGACTCTTCCGACCGTGAGAAATAGTGAATGGACTTACGTGCACGTGCATGGAGGACTTCTTACTTTGCCAAATTCTCATGTTTGTGGTAGGATTTTGTACTTTTTGAGAGTAATACAGTTTGTGATGCCAGAATACATTGTTATGTCGTGTTATTTTTACATATTCCCTGGAAAAAAGATCGTTTTGAAGGTGTGTGTGCATGTGCCGCACAGGCCGAGTTTATACGTTCGGCCGATTACATTGTACTTTTAACGCCCGTTACTAGCACATGTTTCCGACACAATACGTGTTTCTAAATGAAATATAATATATATCTAAAAGGGAGATGATATGTTGTTACAGGTAAACTTGGTGACTTAGTAAATCTGCCGTACGTTTGACTGTCGTCAGTGAAGTTTTGTCCCATGAATGGTGACATGTGCAAAGGGGGTGGGGGGCGAGTTCTATATCAAAAGAATTTTTTTGACGAACTTTTGAAGAGGCAACCTAGCTTTCCGAACAAATTGCACTCAGAAAAATGTTTCTGCCTTGAAGCAATGTATTTTTAACGCTGTTAACTATGCCCAAATTTTGAAAAATTACAACGTACCGGGTGGACTTTGGGGCCCCAATTCGGGACCCGAGAGTATGGATTTTTGTTCTGTTTTTATTTTTATTACATTTTGGCAAAAAAACCAAGCGGCGAATCCGTTAACCAAGGAAATAAATTGGTGTGGCCTTATGAAAAAATCCGAGAACCGACAAATCAAATTGATGTGGCCTTAACAACAAACCTTCTGAACCACGACTGCTTTAATTCCAAGTTACTTTTCACAAGGACCCTAACTACAAATCTTAGTCATTAAGTCTAAGACTAAAACTACCGGTAAGGCAATATCTTTGACAATAAAACAACATTTCCAAACTTTATTTTTAGCAACAAATGGAATGATTAGCAATGATATGATTGAGGCAACAATATTGAGTAACTATTACGTTATAATATCATATAGACCACTAGACCACCCTACCCTTAGAATGAGGCCTTTAAGTACCAGGTGAAAATATAAGAATCAAAATTACACCTCATGAAAGTGAATCTAACTGATGCAATCATCTGCTGTTTCTTCCAGTACTACTAGTATTCAGCACCTTTGCAATAGCAAATTTTTGTACATTACACACTGTACGTACATGTAAACCCAAAACGTTTAATTTGTATTCTGAACAGAATAGTCACTTGTTCTGAATAGAATGGTCAATTGTGCTGAATAGAAAAGTAGCTTGTTTCACATGTATGTTGTATACATTGTATGGTGTAATAAGCCCTCTGGCATGAATTTGCAAAAAAATAAACTTCTATTATAAGATTTCTCGAACTTCCCAGCCTTATCTGAAATCTAAACTGACAGCTGTCTTTGTAATTAACAATTATATTAATATTATAAGAACACAGAGAAAACGAGCTACATTAGGTGTTAATACTACTGTAACAATTCCTCACCCTGCAGGAATATCACCATGTAGATATCAGAAAAGAACTTCAGATCTTGTAAATTTAAAGTTAATACAAATTGTACCATAAAACATCTACCCTACAGCTCTACGTGCTAAAAAATATCCAAACTTTGCCCTTAGCTTAGTGCATAACAGTATTGTCTTCAAATCGTCTACTTAATGTAAAATACATCTTTCTCCATCACCTTAATCATTTTGTGACAATCAGTCATTCTATAACCTTGATAAAAACATACTAGTATCCAAACTTTGTCCTTCAGTACATAACTGTATTGTCTTCATATCTTAACATCTTCATGTGACATAAATCTTTCTGCAACACAATCATTATTTTCTGCAACACAACAATCCTTTTGTTACATTATACTCCTGTATTGTGGTGAACCATATCTTTGCCACTTAGTACTACTGTCTTCATACTTCAAATTATCCTATTGATGTAAAATAAATCTTTCTCCAACACCTTCATCATTTTGTGATCATTACTGCTTTTTCAACTGTAATATAGCAGTGATCTTTAAAAAGCAGAAAAAAAAACACCTAACTAATATTAAAATACTATTCACTCCTAGATACACTGCAAAGAAGGCTTGCCAGTTACTGCTTTTGCAAATGTAATCAACAGCGATAAATTCTATTAAAAACAAATCAGAAAAAAAAGTTGTGTTGAACCATGCAGTTGTGAACAATCACAAGATGGTAGTAAAATGTAAATGGTAGTAAATTTTCAACGACCACTGTTGCCTCCATCTGATTTAGTATAATTACTAGTATAGTAATGATCAATCACTTCCGAATATAAACTCGCGAGAGTTACAGTTACAGACACGTGACCTTATTCACATGTGACGTTACGTATATGTGACGTCAGCAATTGACCAAACACGACAGGGACTATTTATATCATCCAACATCTCTGTTTAGAGATTGCTGGAGTGCCCTGATATATATGGCCTCCTTTTACTACTTGTAGATACTAAGTACATGTACTTTAAACCAGAGAGTTACAGTTACAGACACGTGACCTTATTCACACGTGACTTATACGTGTCCATGCACCATCTCTGTTTAATGATTGCTGGAGTGCCCTGATCAGGTATATGGCCTCCTTATACTTCTTTAAACACAGTCATGTGTCAGTGTCCAGTATTTTAACTTGAGACGCCGTATATGGTCTCAGGTGATTTGATGTGGATGTGTTTAGAAAGGCGACAGTGGTGGTTGAAAATTTGATCTCTCTGTACTTTTTGTGTTGGAATCAAGTTCAACATTTTACTATCACTAAGATGGTAGTACCAAGTTGTTACTACCAAGTTGAACACAAATGAACTTTCATGATAATCACAGTTAATTTAACCTTGTCCTGCGGAGCACAACAATTGTTATTCTGCACATACGGTACCGTCTATATAGCACCCTGTATAGGTACGATTTGGAGGTATTTCTTTTGCAGCAATGAATGATGAAATGACTATGCCACTGCAGAACTTGGGGATGAAATTATTGAAAAAATATTGTGCCTGGAATGCCAGCAGGACAAGGGTTAAGATGGAATTGTTCAGCCTACGATGGCACTAGGGTCGACCTTCGCCCCCAGAATACTGCACGCCTTCCCCACGACGTCGTCCGCGGACCAGCCCTGCTGGTGGGACTTCAGCCAGGCCGTCGCCTTGCGAGCCAGCATCTGCCATTCAACCTTCTTGTCTGCCATCTTGGAATGGAGCCAGACCAGAGCTAGCACTGTTGCCCACACTGTCTTGTCCTGTGGGAGAAAACATGAAAAAGGAGAAAACATGAAATGTAACTAACAGTATTATTAATTGCTGTAAAAAAAGTTTACTGTACAGATCATACAAAACTTCCCATCTACATATGTGCATCAAATCACAATCAAATGTTGTGCAATTGTCGTTTAAATCAATCATTTCTCTTGTAAAAAGCATTGTACATGTAGATATTTGTGTAATTGAGTGTGGATGACAACACGCAATGGCAGCTAAATACTTAGTGAACGAAAGTGGTTTACATGGTACAAACTGAACCTTCATGGCTGCTATTATCTGTATGTAGCATTTGGGGATATATTTGGAGATTTTTTGCCCTGTCACTTCATATTTTCCCGAAAAAAAAATCTACCCATACCCTACCAACTGCCGTATCTTTGATATTGTGTTTAACTATATCCACCACTCTGGAAGATTTGACCAATCTCAATAATGTTATGCTAGGTATTGGTGCGCCAGCCACTTTCATTTTATGTTAATGCAGCTATACTTTATGTCATCTTTATGTTTACATTTGTATTATGTTTTATGAGCAGAGGATTTACATAAGCACAACAAGTGCTTCCTATCCAATGCTCAAAAATCCATGTGAATAAAATAAAAAATAAATAAAAAAATCTACCAACAACTCGAAAAGGGTCACTCAAAGGGACTGACCACAGGCCTCGAAATTAACTCACCTTCCTACTTTCCCCAAAAAAAATCTCAATTGTCACAAAATTAGTATGTAGTGCCCCAACCTGTCTTTCGAGTAGTATTGTATGACAACTTGAAGTCAACTTTATTTTGCTTACGTTCTGACTCCCAGGTGCACTAGTATAATTGCAGAGGTATAATTTTAAAACAGGAATTTTTTTTTTTGGGGGGGGGGACTTTTCCAGAGCCAAAACCCGAGACGTGTGCCTGATAAACAAAACAAGGGCTGACATTCTGATGTTCATTATTGTTCTGTTTTCCAAAAATGTCCCAAAGTGTACTTTTTAGTTGTCCTGGCCTAAATTTTAGTGGTCAGTGGCCATCGTTTTGAGCCCTGTAACCAGATGCACACACCAGAGACCTAGATGACCACACATATTCAACACTCAGAATTGGCTGTCACAAACTTAGTATAGAAACCGGAAGATTCCATAAAATTCCCAATGACCAGAGGGTTTGTCCATTTTGTCCAGAGCTTTTTGAGGACGAATATCACTTTCTAATTTTGTGTCCTAAATATATTGATATACGCAATACACTGTACACTAGACTATCAGATTCTTTCCTTAGTCTAGCATTCACCACAATGAACTTATTAACTTGTGACAACCCCTACTGTACATGCTATACATAGGGATATATACAAATGTATTAAAGACTGTATGGATATTAGAAACTCCTTCAACGATTATGTAAGTTGATACCTATCTCATACTAGCCACCCACTTTTGTATTGGATTAGCCTTATGAAAATGTAGTTAACATGTACTTACTTAAGTTTATATACTTTGTACACTGTACAACTGTTGCACAATAAAGTTATTATTATTATTATTATTATTATTGCTTATACGGTATACCTGTACAGGGCACTCCTTTTTCAGTCTGTCCAACTCCAGCCCTAGAACAGCCGCCAAGTGACCATCCAGTTCCCATGATCCTTCAGCCATCTGTAGCGGGATGACAGTTGAGGGAGTGGCGCTGTCTTCTTCTGAATCATCATCATCATCATCATCATCATCATCATAAGCGGGTGCTCGGGCTTTGAGAGCTCTTGCTGGCTTTCCTGATGATGTTCTAGGCATGGACTTTGCCTTCTTCATTTGGGGAGCAGCTATGAAATTCAGGAGCACGATATATTAATTCATCATCATGTCAGTACAGGGACATGTACATGGAATGCGCAAAATGGAACAAAATGGAATGGAATGAAAGAAAATATGTAACAAAGTTTTAAATACAAATGTGAGTGGTTAATAAATAACCTGCGGGAACATAATTAATAATCAAAACCTATTCAATAACTTATTAGTCTAAAAATTCAATTTTTTGTTTGTGTGGCTAATTTCTTCCCCAAATTTGTACATATTTTGCTTCTTTTTTTCATTTCATTTTGTTCCATTCTGCACTTTCTGTACTGCGTGTACATGTACATCAATCTGACCATGCATGGAGCTATTTAATAGCTCAAATAATATTTGAGATAACTCCATGATCTGACAGAGAAGTAGATCTAGATGTTGCAGGGAGGGAGCTAAGGTCATACATGTACATGTAGGTTAAAGACAGAACAACAGAAGTGTCAGGGTAGAAGCCTCGATCTTGAAGAATTAGCAACATTCTGTATGTCTTAATTATAATGCTGAAAAGTGGGTCCTAGACCAGTGTACGATGTAGAAAGTGTGAAAACGAAGAAGAGGGAATGGAAAGGAAACAGAATATCAGCAGAATGTACTGCACCTGCACAAAACCCATAATCTTCATGTATTGTGCACAGCACTTTGGCATAACGTCTTGTAACAGTTATGTTTACCGAAGGAAAACATATTGTTTTTAGTAATTTACTCAGTTTCTTCCTCTTCTTCTTCTCCAAACAGTGACCTCTGACCTGACCAATGACATGATTTGTTTACATCTGTCACCATAGTGACTGGTGTTGGGTTACATAATGTTGCAATTTCATGGTGGTCTGCTCTGCTCCTGTCACCATATACATGTATGTACTAGCAGTACATGTATGTGAAAGTGTTTGAGTAAGAATTAACAGAGCAGACCATGTCAGATTAGGCAAACATTATGCATTTGATTTGCAAATGTTACTCTAGTTGAAGGTTGTATTTTTTGTATTTAAATATGACATCCTGCCATTCAAGTTTTCAAATGTTGTGTAGGAAAAGATATCATCTGCAACAGGCAAAATTAATTCTGATGCAATAATGTTGACCAAACATCCAACAACACCTTGAAAACAAGTACATGTATTGTGTTTGCTGCAGCGCCACCATGTGGTAGCAGTGCATATTACATGTGGTTGTGTTAAAAGTATATAACGTAAAGGTTAAAATGACTTACCTACTTGATGAATATTCACATCTCTAAGAAATGAAGTTCTGGACCTTACAAAATGTACATGTACGTTGACCAAAGTCCATAGCTTTAAAATGATCTTTTTTTATCACATGCTAATAAAAGTATGCAGGGTTATAGATACTGTATATCTCTTTACATTTGCTGTAGCAAAAGCTTGCAGTCAGAAGAAATGGACATATTTGCAGAACTATTAAATTAATGCATTCACAGAAGGTACAGCAAAAAGAAAGTCGGCAAATTATTTGTTTGCAGTAATGATAGTTTCACGGTACACAAGTGACTGCAAAACCGCGAATAAAAAAAGTACCACAAAAAAAAATTGTGATAAGGCCACACCAATTTAATTTCTTGGTTAACGGATTCGCTGCTTTATTTTTTTCTGATAAAAATTCAAAATCAACTGCAAAATGCTCATTTTTTGCCCTGAACAGTTGAAAACAGTCCTTTTCTTCCTAGTTATTACAGTTATTCCATTTTTCAAGGGAGTGGTATCATTAAAAGTTCAAAATTCATTCTTTAAATTTTGAACCAGCCTGGTTTGTTGACTTCATGTCTCCTATGATTGTACCATTTTGGGCCATGATAGGATGCCTAGGCCTGTTTTTATTTTCATTATTTTTCGCCCGCCTGCTCCATTATTTTTCTACAAAAATATGTTAACCAAGAAATTAAATTGGTGCGGCCTTAATAGTATGCAAGGAATAAAGACCTTCAGCTTGGAAAAGCTAAACATACCTTTCATGGCGGCCCTTTTTCCTGACCTCGCTGTGTTAGGATTTGGCCCTCCACCGCCACCGCGAAGCCTAATTCTTCCACCTCTAATACCTCCACCTGCAAAAACTGCACACGTACGTACATGTACACAATGTACGACTCACCTCAGCATGTGTCCTTTTTGGTCCCTCATATACGCAAAGCATTCCCTCTATCATCAAATCCAATTTTACTTTATTGATTAGGCCACACCAAGTTAATTTGTTGCTTCTCAGATTTTTTCAGAAAAAATATGAAGCGGCAGGGCAAAAAAAAAAAAAAACAGGCCTAGGCATCCTATTATGGCCCAAAATGGTACGATAGGAGCCATGAAGTCAACTCACCAGGCTGGTTCAAAATTTAAACAATGAATTTTGAACTTTTAATGATACCATGCATTGCACTGAAAGATGGAAAAACTGTAACAACTAGGAAGAAAAGGACTGTTTTCAACTGTTTGGGACAAAATATGAGCATTTTGCAGTTGATTCTGAATTTTTTTTTGCAAATCAGAAAAAAAATGAAGCGGGCAAATCCGTTAACCAAGAAATTAAATTGGTGTGGCCTTACGGACAAAAAAAAAGGAATGAAAATCTTTAAGCTTTGGGACTGGTCACTTTTACTGTGCATTGCTGTTCCATCGTAAACTTAAAGGAGTACTAACCTCCAGAAGGGGGTGCTATATTTCGACAGGCATTTATTTCTGGAAGTGAAACATGCATATTATTTTACAGTATACCATTAAATGCCCATTTTGCGCGCAAGTTTAAAAAACGCATCGAATCCAGGACAAACTCTCCAAATACCCTCAAAACTATCCCAGAATACACCACGCTACCCCATTGGTGTCTATGTTTTAAACAAAAAGTTACGTTACAGACCTCATTTCGGGGGCGATAAGAAAAATTCGTACCGTTTTGTGTTCTTTGGTATCTTACCAACCATTGTCCTTCTTGGTGTCCTTATCGCCCCTCATTTATGCCGCAAATATTGACGATGAAAAAAAAACGGCGTAATCTAGTTATCCTTTCCATAAGTGGTGTAATCTAATTATCTGTTTAAGTGATACTTACATGCAAATAAGTTGAGAAAATCAAAATACGCAGGATGAAACTGGCTCCTACTGTATTCGAAATCCTGATATTATAATATCCAAGCCATAGGTCAAGCAAAGTAAAGCAAGTAATTTCTCAATAATCAGCTTGTTAGTGTGCTTGTCTCCTACCATTTTCACCGAAAAATGTGTATGTTGACCTGAAGTGTATGAATATTGCGTAAGCCAGAGTTCCCGGATGTATCAATTGTGGTTCAGCATGGGGGAAAATGATATTAATATCACTTTACAAACATGCGCCGCGCAAGTAGTCGTACAAGCGAAATTATGTAAAAAGTCGGCTAGTTATGTATTCATTGCAGCATGATGTATCGGAAAATAGCACTTCCTTCTGGAGGTTAGCACTCCTTTAAGGTGTTCTCGGGATAGTACATGTACATCGATACTTAAATTTTCAGTCTGTGTCTTGACCATGGAATGGCTAGGAGTTTTTGGACTATGACTCTGTTTTAACACATTGCTTTTTTTGGACATCATGCTTTTATGTATGTTGTTCTCATTCATTTAACTGAATGTAACAAAACAGTTGTGTCTTAATTTGTAATGTGCTGATGCCTCCTTGGAAAACAGCTAGCTGGGCTACCAAATTGCAAGCCATCTTTAAACTAGACAATAGATCATTTTTGGGAATAGGTGCACTGGTGCACCTCACTTAAAAAAATTAGGTGCACAAAAAAGTTTTGGGTGCACTATATAAAACAAAACATCATTAGAGATCTTACTGCTCCTCTTCTGAGCTTGAATCCGAAATGGGAGCTAACAATAAAATCTTAAACAAGTACTACTTAATTTTATTATTTTTCTGACACTTATATAATTATATAGATGCCAAGAATATCCTGTATATAATATTATACATTTGATATTCAAGAAATACATACAAAAATATTTGAGTGTACCAGTGCACCCTCCAAAAAAATGGGTGCATAGCTCCAATTTTGGGTACACTAAGGTGCTCATGCACCCAGTATTTAGAGCCCTGAATTGTAAATAAATTCATCTGTCTTGTTGTAGATGTATGACTTTAACATTCTTGTTGGTTGATGGTTCTGTCTTATTTGGGATCAAAACCGTGCCAAGGCCTACAGTGAATGTGACCATGTCACTAATATAATGCTACACCAATTTAATTTGTTGGTTCTCAGATTTGTCTCTTCATTTTTTTCTGATTTGCAAAAAAAAAAGAAAAAAAAAGATTCTGGTTCTGAATCAACTCAAAAATGCTCACATTTTGCCCTCAACAGTTGAGGAAAGTCCTTCTCTTACTAGTTGTTGCAGTTTTTCCATCTATCATTATCAATGCAGTGGTTTGATTAAAAGTTCAAAATTCATTGTTTAAATATTAACCCTGCCTTTTGTGTTGACTTCATGGCTCCTATCGTAGCATTTGGAGCTATAATAATAGGATCGATGCCTAGACCTGTTTTTACCTCCGGGGAAGGAGATATCCTTCCGCGAGGAGGTTTTACTATGGTTCGAAACATTTCTGTCAGCAGCTGTTTCTCGCGATCGGCTGGACGGATTTGTCTGTGGTTCGGTATACGTATTGCTATTGGGCTGCAGATGATGCAGAACGTTTTTGTTTAATTGCATATGTGTTTATGGGCGTCGAAATAAAAGGTTTTTAAGTGCTCCGGACACCCCCGCCATGCTGAAAATGGTAATTACCATGTTGTTAAGGAATGGGGCGGTTGCAGTTTTGGGTCTTAGCATTCAAAAGGGGTCAAACAGAGGGGTGTCTGGTTCCGATAAAAATTTTGGGTGACGGCGCAGCATTGCTGCAATGACGGCGCAGCAATGACGGCGGGGGTAATGGCGCGGGTGACGGTGCAGACTGTCAGACACGTTAATCAACAGTCCATACCGAACCAACCATCAGTAGCCATCAAACACATACAGTCATATTACGCACATAACTTTCATACTACACACAAACAAATAACCTAAACCAATAGAACACAAAAAAACCCGGAGGTTTGAAATCTACGATTTCCCTTGTTATTTTTTATTTTGCCCTGTTGCTTCAAATTTTTTCTGAAAAAATCTGAGAACCAACAAATTAAATTGGTGTGGCCTGATGGAAAATTCCAACTTACCCATGGGCCTGGCTGCAGCTCCTGGTCCTGGACCACCTCCGACCAGTCTACGCAACCCACCGAAAAAGCCCCCTGATGCACCTGAAACATCAGGAGCCACACTTCAACCACAGATTCAACCATCAGTGGCTCACCTGACGAAAACAGGCCCTTTACGCTTCCAACGATTCGTGAGGCAATGCCTTCTTTACTCTCTTCACTTTTGAGCCCCATAGTCTCTGTGCAGCACTCGAGCTCCATATCCTCCGATCCGCCGTAATCACACTCATCGTATGAATCTGCCATCGCCATTGGACCGGCGCAAAATGCAACTGGAGAAGACAAACAAACAACATACAAGGGGGGAACAACAATGGGAAGGGACTAGGGCTGTGTGCGAGTTCTGTGTACTGGTACAGTACTGCAAAATTTGATCAATACATGTACAGGTCCAAAATACCGAATCAGCCCCAATATGATACACAGGTGACCAAAGTGACATCTACAAGGAGCATAACTAATATGCAACAGATCTTTTAAGGACAACTATAATTGTACACAACGAAAAACAGTCCACATTCTTCTGTTTTCCATCCATGAATATATATGTATATATAGTTTCTTCAGGTTGGTAACTAAAGATACTGAGTAAGGAGACTCTTTTTACACAGCCAAGTCTTTATTATTCAGCCAACGTTCCGGTGACTGCATCTTTAAGAAATAAAAGTTATTGTGTAAATGACTATCATGTAGTGCTGCATACCTAAACCCACATTTAGGTTCAGGTCCGGATTCAAGTCAAGAGGTTTAGGTTCAGTTCCAGACTTGTAAGTCCGGACCTAAACCCATAGCATATAAAAAATTGCATGTTGGCAACCTTGCAATGTTGTTTGGGTGAAACTTTGGCCACATAACATGGAGGCAGACACTTGACGATTCCCGATGGCAATGTTATCTTCATTTTGCAGCAAAGTTTTTGCAATCTACGGAAGGTTTTAGGTCGTTTGGAAAAAAAGGGGTAATGTGAAATGGTCTTTTATGGTAATACGTCCGGACTCGGTTCTTGACTATTAGGTTTTTTTGGACTTGAACCTAAAACATTCTTACAAGTTCAGATCTAAGTCCAATGAACCGGTATGCAGCACTACTATGATGACATGTGACACTCCTGTACCTTTGGAACTGTATTGTAAAATCTGTTCTCAGTTCAGTTTTGTTCTTAGTTTAGTGAAGTTCTCTGTAACTGTTTAATAACTTACCACAATTATGTACTGTATATCTAACTCCCGTACGTTTGGGACCGCATTGTAGATACATTTCCCAGTGATCACGCATATAGAAATGTAATATTGTATGTTTGGTAATGCATCTATAGCAGCGACACCTGTGCTGCAATTTGCGATGTGAACCAGTAAGGAAGGAATTGCCCAGAGGAAGGTGACAGACGGTCACTGAAACATCGGCTGAGTGAATAAAAGACTTGGTTGTGTACTAGAAAGAGTCTCTTTACTATAATGGTTCTATTTTGTTTGAATACAGTATAGCATAATATGACCACCTAAGTCAAGTATGTCGCCATGTTTTTTGGACAAGACCTCTTGATTCAGTCCCCTTGTCAGTCATCTTAGACAAGTTTGAGTGGATTTGGATGAGACTAAATATAATTAGCCAAAAGTGGTCATAACTACCACACTAGACAAGCTAAATTATTACACAGACCCAACTACATTGTACACATCCAAAGCAGGCCAACGTACATTTGCATATAGAACGGCAGTAACTTACAATTCACTAAACACTTAAAGCACCCACCTTAAATCATTAAAGAGAGACTGAAATATGATTAGTACTAAACTTCTGACACTTCACTCCTTTTCAACACTGACCGATTATGATTTTTTTGTTAGTTGCTTGTATATTACTACTACATGTATGTTCAAGTACTTTATTATTTATGATCTACTATAATTCCTAAGTTTGTATTATTTGGAGCTTGACCTCTGTCATCTCATCTCTGACTGATCTTGTATTTTGATTTATGATTTCTCTGTTACGTTTAATTACTATTATTTTATGTTACATTATTTTCTTGTATGGGCTCCCTTGGAAATCAGCCCCAAGGGGCTGAAGGGACCACCCATGTGTCCTCAAGATAAATGAATAAAAATAAATAAAACACTAGATTGTTTGATAAATTGTTTACCTGCTGGTGACATGCCAAAGCTTATACAGTTCATCAGAGGGGCATGTCGAGGGATGTGACGCCGTATCATCGCGCCCTCTATCGGTTCTCCCCGCTCGCTATCCACGCCGATAAAGGACGTGAACTTTGATACGACGTTGGCTGCCACGCTGAGGTCGACGATCTGTTTCTTGGCCGAGTCTGAGACGGTCTTATCGCTGTCTGAGCCTGTGTTATCGCCATCCTTCTCCAGTTTCACCTCTAGCTCTGGATAGAAAGAAAAGACACTAGTTGGAGATGGACGTAAGGTTTTCTGACAGGAGCAGTTACTGTAGTATATAGGGTGGTTAAGAAGCCAAGTTCAAAAAGTCTGTGGCCTTATGATCATCAGGAAACATGGGTACAACTCAATTTTTGGGGCACAACTACCAGTACCATTACCCATCTACGTGAACCAAAAGTCAAATGATAATGATGATTAATTCGAAGGTCATTCCTTTCTTTAAAAAAAAAATATTTATTAGTTAAGCAGGGAGCTAGACCTTAAACTTCACCTTTCAGTCTTGGTGTGTCCTTAAAGGCATCCAATACAATTTTACTTAGCAAAACTGGATGTTCAAAGTCATTCTGGTCATTCTTTTCACGTAGAAAAGTAAAGTCAACATATTCCTTAGCATACTGATATCTGTGAGGCAAAAAGGCGATGTCACTGACAGAAAACGGTTGCTTGTTTTGTATCTTAGTATACAGAACTGACGTTACAGTAATAACTGTTTTAGCTATTAATTGCAGTACCCAAAAATAAAGAGACTCCTCATCACATACAATGTACCTTGTTTTGAGGTTATTTCGAACGCTTCAAGACTTAGTACAAAGTTAATTATGGAAAAATTTGCTGAAAAATAGCAGTGAATGTCAATTTGGACAGATTTTTCATCCAGAATTTTGGTTTTGCCACACTGAAATTGCTTTGAATACCTTTATTAAATGCTACTTTTGACCAGAGTCGTGTGTGCCTTACCTTTCTTTTTATTCCAACATTTACCACAAGACACGGTGACAGCACACTCAACTTTCTTTTAAAATTATTTTCATGCCACCACCAACGCAGAGGACAATAGACAATACCGGAGTACTCATTTTCACTTGAGTTACATGTAAGTGAGGGAAGTGCCTTTCCCAAGGGCACGAGATTGGTGACAATTGACAGGATTCGAACTCGGGACCTCTTGGTTTTCAGCCAAGAACTATGCCGTATACGTCACACAACCTCACACCTTACGATTGATGCTATTGTACAGTGACTCGTTGCTACATGTATGTTCTAGCCAGCATGGAATTTTTCCGTTTAAAAAAAAAAAGGTTTTGACCATACTGTAAATCTTACAAAATACTAGTAAGCGAATATCTGTCACATATTGCAAAAAAAGTATTGGAAAACGATAATAATGTCACAGAATGTTGACATCAATTCAGGAAAAGAAGAAAAGGTGAAGAAATGAAAATGAGGAGTCTATTATTATTTGCCATACCATATGTTTAATCATTTGTTCAACCTTTATGACCACGTACATGTAGATTTCATAATGAAGGAAACTTTTGCTTTCCAAACTTTTTTTTTTATTAGCACACTTGCATTAGTTTTGGGACTCCCAGAGGATCATGTCATCCAATATAATCAAATCAACATGGCCTCACCTTTAACCAGAGTCTTGGCTGCCAGCCGGTGTAACTGTTTAGGATCAGGGCTGTCCTCTGCACCTGGCATGTCCTGGTCCTGTGGCTGTAAGGTCAGGTTCAGGGTGTGTTTGATCTCCTCCTGAAGGACCTGTCCACTCAGGGTGACCGAACCTTCTGTACCAGCCACCGGCAGCTACATGTAGGAAAAGGAAACTTTTAAATTAGGCCACACCAATTTAATTTGTTGGTTCTCGGATTCGCCTCTTCATTTTTTTCTCATTTACAAAAAAAAAAAAGATTCTGGTTCTGAATCAACTCAAAAATGCTCATATTTTGCCCCCAACAGCTGAGGAAATTCATTTTCTTCCAAGTTGTTACAGTTTTTTCAATCTATCAATGCAGTGGTTTGATTAAAAGTTCAAAATTTATACTTTAAATTTTAACCTAGCCTTTTTTGTTGACTTCATGGCTCATACATGTGTATTGTAGCATTTGAGGCTATAATAGGATGCCTGTTTTTATTTTTATTTTTTTTCGCCCTGTCGCTTCATATTTTTTCTGAAAAAATCCGAGAACCAACGAATTAAATTGGTGTGGCCTAAGTCTTAGCTATAGGTAGTCCTCAGTGCTGTGCACCAGTTTGCTGGACCGGTTCTGGACTTGTAAAAATGTAAAAAAAAAACCTAAAAGTCAAGAACCAATTTCTGGACTCATTACAAAAAAACATATCACGTACCCCTTTTCTTTCCAAACCACCTAAAACCTTCCATAGATTGCAAAATCTGTGCTGCAAAATGAAGAAAACATTGCCATCGGCCATCGTCAAGTGTCGGCCTCCATGTTATGTGGCCACAGTTTTGCACAGACAACATCGAAAGGTTGCCTACATGCAATTTTGTACATGCCATGGGTTTACGTCCAGACTTACAAGTCCGGAACTGAACCTAAACCTCTGGACTTGAATCCGGACAATTGAACCTAAATTTAGTAGTGCTGTGTACCTATACCCACATTCAAGTCCAGGTCCGGATTCAAGTCCAGAGGTTTTAAGTTTCAGGTCCAGACTTGTAAGTCTGTATTTATTACTGGAAACACAACATTTTTTCCTAGAACTAGCATCACCTATATCACCTGGCTGTGAATGACATGTAAGACAATGGAATGTGTTCTCACCTGCCCCTGTAGCTGCGCATACATGATGAAGCGGTCCCCACTGAAGATAGGTGGAGGTGTGGAGGGGATGGGCACAGCTGTCACTCCATCAGGCAGCTGCCAGGTCAAGCTGACACCTGTCACTGTCGGCTGAAGGGCACAGCTGAGCAGCCGCATCACCTGCAGGGTGGGAGGGTTAGGGTTAGGTCATGATAGCAGCATAATTTTTTACTGTCATGAAAGTTTGTGTATCATGAAAGTTCATCTGTGTTGGTAGTAATCATAGTAAAACGTTAAACTTTATTCCAACACACAATTGTACAGGGATCAAATTTTCAGTGACCACCGTCGCCTTCATCAGGATAATTAATGACCAATCACATCACAACGTGATCTCGCGAGAATCACGGTTTACAAACACGTGACCTTATTCACACGAGATTTTACTGATACGTGATGTAAGCAATTGATCAAAAGTGCCAGGGAGTTTATATCGTCCACCATCTCTATTAAGTGAAGTAATTCTCGCGAGACCACGTTGTGAAGTGATTGGTCATTAATTATCCTGATGAAGGCGACAGTGGTCGCTGAAAATTTGATCCCTGTGTTGGAATAAAGTTCAACCTTTTACGATAAAGTTTGTGTATGTTTACTTAGTAGTCACATGATTAAAGTTAAGTTAAAAGTCTGTGGGAAGAACGTACTGTGCCTATTAAGCAAAACCTAAATATATTTTAGGGTTTCTGTTGGATATAACATTAGAATTTTGTCAGTTGCAGACAATATCTTTTCCGACACAGCAAATGAAAACGACAGGATGTCATTCAAAATATGAATGCTGACATTCATATGTAGGTCATGTTTTGAGGTTTGACTCCACCATGTTACATGCTCTAATAGATACTATAGTTCAGTACCTTTGCCTGCAGTCTGTCAGTTCCTGACACAAACTCGGCCTTGCCCCGCCCTGCCCTGGCCACTCCCTTGACCAGTGCGGTGGATGCACCCTCACCGATCCCCACAGAGAAGCACCTGTGAGATCAGGGTTAGTCATTGTGAGATGAGATTGTTGCTGTGTTTCTATAGCCATATTGTGGAATTTTTCTTTGTCATTTCCGTTTTGTTTGACATAAGGCCAGTACACTGACTTAATTTTATAAATGAGATTCTTTATTGACACAACAAAAAAGTACAGAGACTTTTGTATGGTCTTAACTAAAGATCTAACAAAGCTAAATACATGTGTGGATAAATTTATCTTACGTACAGAGTATATGTATGATGTAACAATAAAGTTTAACTATTCTCTAACATGTGTTGATTGTGTTCTCTAAGATCGAAACATTCTTTAATGTATTCTTCTATTTGAACACTGTATTGGTTATCTCCCCTGAGAATGTAGTTGCACTTATCTATAGCATCTAACGTATTGAAATCCATTGAACAAGCGGAAAGAAAGGTGAACAGCAATAAGCGCTTATATCATTGTATAGTGTACAGTGCATTATAAAATGGTGCTCATTTTCAATCATGTTTGGACAAAATGGACAGAACCTTTGGTCATTTGGTATTTTCTTGTATCAACCTATTTCTATGTTTAATTTATGACAACTAATTCTTAATTTTGTGATCGCTTTTCGGATATCTAGATTACGAATCACACAAAATTTTCGCCGACGATTACGAATTATGTTACATGTAAATGTCCAGCATGGAATTTTCTTAATTGTCATTTCGGTTTTGTTTGACATAAGACCACACTGACTTAATTTTATAGATGAGGGCCTGCATGGGGGGGGGGTGATTACGAATCACACAAAATTTTCGCTGACGATTACAAATTATGTTAGCAAAAAAAAAAAGCTGCTAAACCACAGGAATGCAAAGCTGGTATTGCAAATGTGTACCTCACCACTTTTACAACAAGCCAGCACATGCTGGACTTTTGCAGCATTATGGGTTGGCACTGTACTCATGTACTGTGTACGCGTGGATGTGTACATGTCATCCTTAAAAAATAATCTGTGTGGCCTAACATCATGTTGAGCAAATGTGCCACAATTCCAGCTGGGTGGGGGTGATCATAAGGCTTGTGTACCAAGAAAAATGTTGAAATGTTGATCTTTTGAAATGCTATTTCCTGTATTATTTTTAAGGGGAAAATTTTGCTGGTGGACTAAGCTCAGTTTAATGATATATTTTTAATTAAAGGTATGGAAAGACAGATTGGGCCAAATTTTTGTCTGTCATGAGCCACAAATCTATGTCAAATGAAAGCAAGACAGATGCTGACACTCAGTTTAAATGTTATATTAACAATCTGATCTCATAAGAGTAAAACTCATATAGCATAAGACATCTACTAGACATTGTGGATTCAAAGCAAATTTCAAAACTTATGGGCACAAAAGCAAATTCATCACACACATGCGCAAGTACACAATCATACAAACACACACTCTTACCTCGCAGAGTCGGCATGCTTCGCCACCTCACTTACACATGCTTGTGTGTCCCACACGTCTCCATCGGTCAACAGAAACAGCTGTATTAAAAAAAAAGCACACCTATGCAGATTCATTATGCTACAACATACATAAGGGTCTGCAAGGGGGGAGGGTCCCGACAACGCTCTACGCTGAATTCGGAAACCTCTCAATTACACTTTACGATAAATTCCAAGTGACTACAACGCATTACGTAGAATTAAAACAGCGAATACGCTCTACGCAAAATTTTAGAGCGGCTCGTCTACGCTCTACATAGAATTAAAACGGTCGATTACGCTCTTCGGAAAAGGGCTTGCGGGCCCCCACATACATCATTGTAGGATTTGATATGGGGATTATTTCTATGAGGAGTCACACGGTAAATTAAATTAAGTTTAGATTTAAAACATATTAAAATACATTAAACATTTTGTAAGAAGATGTTTTTTAAGTCATTTTGTTGTTTTTTTTTCTGACAAATTAAAATGTTGCTTTCCAGGAGTAAACCTACATGTACAATGTAGCTACAATAATTAATACTGTAGCTGGCAATCCCCCAAAAGAAAGTTGTGTAAAAAAGGGCTCATTTGCAAAAACTTCATAACTGTAAAACACTTTATATTTGCAGAACCTTTATATTAACGGTTTTCATGGTCACTTCTGTACTGCAAATTTATTACTACCCTGAACAAATAATTTGCCGACTCTCCTTCTTCTGTGGTGACAAGCATATACATGTACTTCAAGTCAATTTTTCTCACACCGTGAAATTTTTGCTACTGCTAATATTTTAATATTTTAATGTTGTAATGTTTTAATGTTTTAATGTTGTAATGTTGTAATGTTGTAATGTTTCGATGTTTCGATGTTTCGATGTTTCGATGTTTCGATATTTCGATATTTCGATATTTCGATATTTCAATATTTCAATATTTCAATATTTCAATATTTCAATATTTTAATATTTTAATATCTTAATATTTTAATATCTTAATATTTTAATATTAAAAGGGATTGGCAATATTTTCCCCACCTGTCTAGGATGCCCTTCTATCGCAGGTTGTTTGTACACAAACTGTAGTGGCTGGAGGATCTCAGTTCCTCCCAGGTCTGCCTCCATCTTCTCCAGAGCCTTGCAGGCTGTTTTCAGGCTCTTGTTGTCATACTTTTGACTGTTGCTGCAGTACATCACACACAATCCACAGCAGTATATCAATAGATAGAGAATACAACACGGGGTATTCCGTATCTCCCGAGGTACCAGCCTGCGCGTCGGATCGCCCGTCGACGGCCGAAGGCCAGAGGGAGATCCAATCCGCGGAAGGGCTGGGACCGAGGGTGTTGCGGAATACACTGTATTGTATTTTATTTATGTCATAGCCACCCAAGAAAACACTCCTTTTAATGCAAAATAAGCAAATATTTGGTGTCTCTAAACCCAAAAATGTAACAACATCAATTCGAACTTCCAAATTTTGTATTTGAATTTTCGAAAGTGGCGTACGCGGTTAGGGCAAAATGCTTTCGAATCGTTCTATGGAGCATTTGGAAGTTAGCCCCGGGCCGTACGCGTTAAGAACCCCTGGGCTGTACCGCTTACAGTTATCACACGGGCCGGAACACCCGTATCAAAAGTAATCGCGGCCCAGGTAGGACGCTGACGTCACGGAGTCACGTGACGGATTTTAGCGAAGCCGGCTTGGCTTGGCTGATCGGATCGCGAAAGGCCAACTTTGAAAAGCCGTACAAACTTCATTTCTCAATTTTCGGGACTACAAACATATCGAAACTACTGTTTTAGACATATAGTTTTCATATCTATATCCATTTTACCTACTTATCGAGGTGACATAAACACTTTAAGGTATTTATGGATTCATGTACATGTAGAGCTTTCTTTCTTTCTTTCTTTCCGTCATTTTTATACAGGGTAACCCAATTCAGTGATGGCACTGCTTTTCAACGGGGCCCTGTATTACACAGCACAGTACAACAATCACATACAAATAATAACATTAGCATACAAAAATTATACAATAAATAATTATAATGGCAATGATAATAACGAAAACAATAAATAAATTATAATGGCAATGATAATAACGAAAACACAGTAATTAACCAATAACAGTAATAAATAGATAAAGATAGAACATAGCACAGTTTGCCAATTTCTTTTTTGTAACTTAAGAGTGCATTTAGCCCCACTGGGGCATGAATATGCAATAAACTTCATTGTCATTGTCATTGTCATTACTTGCAAGTCAGCAAAAAATGAAGCGGGCGAATCCAAAATTGATGTGGCCTAACTTACTTAAATAAGGTCTTGTATGAGCTCCCAAAGCCGACAATGTTGAAGTAACAACCAATGGGAAGGCTCTTTAGAAACAGGAGCAGGGTTTCTCGTGCGTTCTTGATGTTGGAGCCGGACATGCTCCCGGAGCGGTCCAGGATGAAGATAAACTCTCCGCAGGTCGTGACCAGGTCATCGCGGGAAAGGTCAGGTACAAAGGTCAGCATGACCGTGTGGTCAGCCATGAATCCTTCTATAAAATAAAAAAAATTCGGTCATTAGGCCACACTAATTTAATAAGTTGCTTCTTGGATTTTTTCAGAAAAATTATGAAGCGACAGGGAAAAAAAATAAAAATATAAAGACCTAGGCATGCCACGATAGCCCCAGATGCTATTTCAGGAGCCATTGCCATCAACATACCAGGCTGGTTTGCGATTCAAACAATGAATTTCATACTTTTAATCAAACCACTGCATTGATAGATCAAAAACTGTGACAACACAAAGATATTTAGAGACTTCCTTCAATTTTGTGGGCCAAAATATGAGCATTTTGTAGTTGATTTAGAGCCTGAATTTTTTCTTCTTTTTGGAAATTCAGAAAAAATGAAGTGGGTGAATCTGAGAAACAACAAATCAAATTGGTGTGGCCTTACTGTACATCACTTTATAATTCTACCAAAAAACAGATAGTACAGAATTCAAATACCTGTTCCCTGTCCCAGCTCAGTTACAGCAAATGGTCTGTGTTTGTCCTTATAGTGGACGTAGAGCTCCACATCCGAGTCAAACTTGTGGTCATCCTTCAGAGTCACCTGATTTTGAGGTTAAACAAATGACTAAATTATAAATACATGTACACAGAGTATGGTATGGTGAATAATAGACCCTTTATTTTCATTTATTCACAGTTTCTTCTTTTCCTTTGGAATTGATATTGTCACATTAATTCTACAACATAAATATCATTTTCCAATATTTTTTTGGAATCAATGGCATATATTTGCAGTAAGGTCCAAGACTTTATTTTGGAAACAGACAAAAATTAATGCGCTCGGAGATGTCATCCATATAACTGAATCAAGGTGGCCTTTGGGTAAAAAAAAAGGATAAGTAGAGAAGAAACAAAGCAAATGCATAATGTTTACCTACGGACATGGTCTGCCCTGTTAATTCTTACTCAAACACATTCAAATACATTGATGATTGCACTACTAGTATATGGTGACAGGAGAAGAGCAGACCATGACATTGCAACATTATGTAACCCAACACCAGTCACCATGGTGACAGACGTCAACAAATCATAGGTCACTGTTTGGAGAAGAAGGAGAGGAAATGGAGCAAAAACAACATGTTTTCCTTCGGTAAGGCCACACCAATTTAATTTGTTGGTTCTCGGATTTTTTCAGAAAAAATATGAAGAGACAGGGCGAAAAAAAAAGAAAAAACAGGTCTAGGCATCCTATTATAGGCTTAAATGCTACAAAATGAGCCATGAAGTCAACACAAAAGGCTGGGTTAAAATTTAAACATTGAATTTTGAACTTTTAATCAAACCACTGCAATGATAGATGGGAAAACTGTACAAACTAGGAAGAAAAGGACTTTCCTCAACTGTTGGGGGGCAAAACATGAGCTATTTTTCAGTTGATTCAGGACCAGAATCAAATTTTTTTTTTTGCAAATCAGAAAAAAACGAAGAGGCGAATCCGAGAACCAACAAATTAAATTGGTGTGGCCTAAACATAGAAAAAAATTGTTGGCCTCTGACCTGAGCAGAAGTTCCTCCATATGTCACGTCAAGGGAAGACTTCGGGGACTCGATCTTGTCAATGGAGTTTGGAGATGACACAATGACCTTGAGCTTGAGCACGTAAGGAAGGTCAGAGGTCAAAACATCAGCAGTCGGCCCAGCCATGTAGGTGTCATCATAGACCGCAGCTTCTAAAAATAGTAAAACAGACATACATGTCATTCTGAGTATGCAAAGCACATCAGCAAAACGTATACTGCTCCTGCGCAAAACCTGTAATGTATAGTACTTCAGCAGAATGTCTCATATAAGGTTGTATTTGCTCATAAGGTTAGCATTTGACATCTAAATGTCAGAAAAAATTGTAGAATATATTCATATGGTGCACCCCAATTTTTTTTAGGCTGTGTGCACCATTGTAGTCTGTATAACGCAAACTCTGCCGTCCGCGGCTTTACTGGCCCCTCCTGGATGTTGGGCAGCCGGCAAAAGCGATTTAATCAGGCTAGCACCATTGCACCTATTCCTAAAACTTGAATTTTGAGCCCCGATTTTGTTTTTCTACATTTTACCACTAGGCCACACCAATTTAATTCCTTGGTTAACGGATTCGCCCGCTTCATTTTTTTCTGATTTGCAAATAAAAATAAAAATTCAGAATCATGACATTGTGCAAAATGCTCATATTGTGCCCTGAACAGTTGAAACAGTCCTTTTCATCATAGTTGTTACAGTTATCCCATCTTTCAATGCAATGGTATCATTAAAAGTTCAAAATTCATTGTTTAAATTTTGAACCAGCCTGGTGTGTTGACTTCATGGCTCCTATCGTACCATTTTGGGCCATAATAGGATGCCTAGGCCTGTTTTTATTTATTTATTTTTTTTCGCCCGCCCGCTCCATTATTTTTCTCGAAAAATCCGTTAACCATGAAATTAAATTGGTGTGGCCTTACACCACTAACCTGTACCGGATGAGTAGCGAGGGTTGAGGACAGTTGGGAGTACAAACTTGAGGGAGCTGTCAGCCTCCACCGGCAGTTCTGACACGTAGCTCAGCCGGACGGTCGCCGACGTTTTGGGCGGCAGGTTTCCCACGCTGCACTTGAACACGTCTCCGGCGCGGTCGTCCTCTTCTAACAGGAAGGCGCCCTCCCCGCTAGCTATGGCGTCATCATATTCTTCCCGCGCCTGTGTCATACCAGAAATTTACTGTTAGAAATTTATCTATTTATTTCTGAAATATGAAGCTTTATCATAAGGCCACAGCAAGTAATTTATATGGATGACATCAGCGCGTGCATTGATTTTCGCCCGATTTTGGGGAAAAAAACAAGAAATTTTGTTCCTCTGTGATAGTGGTGAACATGCCAAAAATGGGCAAAGATGTCTGTTGCCATGCCGGAAGGTGGATGGCAGATAACTATGAAGAGAGGACACAAGAAAAGGCTCTGATTTAATGTTTTGTCTTTTACTTTCACGCAGTGATGTATTTCCTTTCTTTTATATGTGATAGTAGCTGTGTACATGTATATGTGATGTTCCCACTGAATGAAAACCATTTGTACAGTGATTAAAAACCTTTATTTTTCAAATTTGTTTCAGTGACAAATCGATGTTGTAACACTAACAGTTGGCAGTACTAAACATAGCACAATATAGGTATCATTTTTTATTTAACAAGATTTATAATGTCAAAATTTGAAAATGTAGGAATCTTGTTTTTTTTGGTCCGCCTTGTTTTTTTTTTGCCCTCTCGCATTAGATTTGAATTCTGCGGAGAATGTCATCCATAAAATTTACTTGCTGTGGCCTAATAGTCTGTGCTTGAGATCCTTTTTTCTTCAATCATAGTCACGCACTCGTGCGGCCTGCACGAGACAGACAAATTTTACCTGCAACACTAAAAATTTAGGAAGTACAGTGTATGGATCATTCTAAAAACTCTTTTCAGAAACCATTGGCATCATATATATTTGGTGATAACAGTTAATACAGCTGATGAAAAATACAACTATGTATCTATATCTAAATCAGGTAGCAAAACTGTTGTACTATGATCATAACCTAAATAAATTTACCTTCTGTTTTTCTTTGACCTTGCCAATGACCCTGCGACCTTCAATGAGGGCCTCGAACTTGTACACGGCGCTCGACTCGTCCAGCGGGAACACGAAGACTGCCTCAACAGGGTTGTCTTTTTCATTCTGGTACTCCAGAGAAGACGTCACATTGGACACGTATCCGATGATGTCCACTTGGACGTTTATCTCCTTCAGAGGGACTGAAAGAAATGAGAAAAACTTAGGTTGTATGAAAGTCACAGTGCCTACATATACTGTTAAGGCCTGGTCACAACCCGCCGTACGTGCTTCTACGTGCAAAAACGTGGGAAAACGTAGGGCATCCGTGCGTGGTGAGTACCGCCTCCATACAGAATCCTAAGGATTTGGGAGCATGCAGAACTTTTTAAGTGCATGTAAAACCTTTTCTGCGTGTGGTCTGTGGATTCACCACCCGTGCGTGCGAGTACGAGCAACGCGCGTGCCCCGTACATACCGTATGAAAGAAGCATGTGTGAGTACGGCCTCCTTACGGTAAAGTTGCAATCGTACAGAGATCGTATGTTGTAAGCACGCACAACTCACCACTTCCGCAACGAACGATGCACGCAACCGCTCACAGCCAGACGTGGCGTGCAGACCACAGTGTTACACCTTGCGCAACCGTGCGAGTGACGTGCGTAGACGCCACTCCTTCCCCACGTTTTCAGAAAAAACGTAGCAGACGTAACCTCAAAAAAATGTATGGACAAAAAGCACGTACGGCAGGTTGTGACCAGGGCTTTACTGTTGTGTAGTAAATCACTTTAAATTCGCGGTAGGAATATTTTGCAGGCTAAGAATAATGGGCATGTTTGTGGAACTGCAATGTTTGCGCTGTTACCAGGTTTAGAAGAAAGAAAGTTGGCAAATCATTTGTTCACGGTAATGATAAATTTGCGATACAGAAGTCAGACCTCCTTGGGGGGAGGGTGGCACAGTGGGAGTGTCAAGTCGCTTTGCGGCCCATGTGTAAACAGAAATTTTTCAAGTCGACTTGGTCGAGTGAACTTAGAAATGGTGTGTGTAAAGCGGGCCTACATGTTTGGGGTGGCGACAGGTGCAGAAGAAAGAAAGTCGGTAATGATATATTCAGAACAGAAGTGACTGCAAAAACTGCGAATATAAAAGTACCGCCAAAAAATCATGATTTACAAATTTATGTTGATGAGGGCCAGCCTGGCAAATAGTGAGATCTTTTTGGAGATTAGCTTTTCCTGGGTCTGGGTACCAGATTGTTGCCTTATTGAGGATTAATTACTTACAGATGTGGACTGCATGGTGACATTTATGACAACTTCCTGTCACAGAGGACGGTCTCCTAAAAACAAATTGCTACGTGTGTGTGTGTGTGTGTGTGTGTGTGTGTGTGTGTGTGTGTGTGTGTGTGTGTGTGTGTGTGTGTGTGTGTGTGTGCATGTGTGTGTATGTGTTTGTGCATGTGTGAATGTGTGTGTGTGTGTGTGTGTGTGAGTGTGTGTGTGTGTGTGTGTGTGTGTACTGTGTGTGTATGTGTGTGTGTGTATGTGTGTGTGTATGTGTGTGTGTGTGTGCGTGTGCGTGTGTGTGTGTGTGTGAGTATGTGTGTGTGTGTGTCCGAGTGTGAGTATGTGTGTGTGTATGTGTGTGTTTGAGGGGGGGGTGGTATTCAGGCTCTTCTTTTCAGAATTATGAGACTAGATGAAAAGATGATAATACAAATTTACAACTCACCTGCTTTGGCAGTCTTCAGACACCTCAAGCCATACATCTTCTCAAATCTCCAAAATCTATGAAACAATAGGTTCACATCAATAATTTATCAAAATGTCAGGAATATATAGACATTGACTATTGACAAATACTACTTGTCAATATTATTTGACATTGAAAAGATCATGGAGACAGTGAATAGATAGACATTGGCTGTAGAAAAGACTAGCATGACTGACAACACGTTCTAATAATAATGCTAGCCTGGTATCCAGTCTGTAACGTGGTAGAGCTGGGTTCTTCTCGGGGCTGTAGGAGCTCTGTCCCGCCCGCCTCAGCTAGGTTTCCCGTAGCCGTGGCGACTCTTGATTCGGGCTTACATTGCATTACCCTCAGCAAGAGTCGTGGAAAGATCCATAATGGAACGCTCGGTAGCGTCACGATTACCGAAGCATGAGCGAAAACTCTCCCATCATAACCGGAAAGGCTACCGAACGTTCCCGACGGCGGTAGCGGACATTCCCGACTAAATACAAGATGGCCGCCTGTATGTGCCGACCAGCTATTTTAGTAGTTCTCGGTCGCGCTGTGGAATATTTAGGCTGATCTGAACATCGGCAACCTGGCCAATTGTGGTTTTATACTATAGGGAAGCCCGGGACAGCAAAAAAACGGGCAGCCAACGGGAAATGTGCAGTTCTGCCAATGGATCTTTCCACGACTCTTGCTGAGGGTATGCAATGTAAGCCCGAATCAAGAGTGTCCACGGCTAGGTTTCCCGGTGTGTATTTCACAATGGGAGATTGATTAGCCCTGCCTACCACGAACAAAACCAAATCCCCAAGCATTATACCATCTGTTATATTTAGTCAATTAGTGTAACACTCCTACCGGGTCGGCCTGTTTCACTGGGCGGGGAAGCTATTAGGAGCCCCTGAAGACACAGCCTGCCTCAACACCACAACAGCCCCAATCACGTAAGACTGGATACCAGGCTATTAAATGAATGAAGACCTTTATTGTACAAACATACCCACTGGGTTAGGTACAAAGGTTAACTTGAATACACAAATATATACACAACAAGATCAATCTAGTACTAGCACTACAGTCTGTTACATAATTTAAAAAATTAAAACAGTTCCTCGTTTCAATTTCGCTTCCTCTTGGAAGATACCCCCCC
>NW_017802403.1:465739-466813 GCF_001625305.1 Branchiostoma belcheri | reverse complement strand
TGTATGTAGAGCTTTCTACACAGACCGACTCAAAACTTCTCCAAAAAGACCTGAACACCCTGGAAGAATGGCAAAGCAAATGGCTCATGCAGTTTAATCCCCGAAAAAATGCTACATTATTGCACATAACAAACAAACGAACACCACATGCAACTAGCTACCAGTTTTGTGGTCAGGCTTTAGCAACCACAAAACTCCATCCGTATCTGGGCGTCACGCTGACAAGCGGACTGAAGTGGGGTGCACATGTTAATAATATCACAACTAAGGCGAAACAGACATTGGGAGTGATTAAACGTAATCTGTGGGCATGTCCAACGAGAGTAAAATCACTTGCATACACGTCACTTGTAAGACCGAACCTAGAATACGCTGCGACAGTATGGGATCCATATACAAAGAAAGACAAAGACAAATTGGAAAGGGTACAGAATCAAGCTGCAAGATTCTGTATGAACAACTATGTAAGAGGTGCTAGTGTCACGGAAATGAAAAGAAACCTACAGTGGACCTCACTTGAAGACAGAAGAAAGATGTCTAGACTATGCATGATGTACAAAATGACTAATAAACTGGTGGATGTCCCAACTACTAAGTACCTAATACCAGCTCAGAAGAGAACAAGAAATAGCCACGCATTCAAGTACCAGAGTTATCAACCAAGGATTGAGGTGTTCAAGAATTCATTCTTTCCTAGAACTATCGCAGAGTGGAACTCACTGTCACCAAGTACAGTAGGGGCACTGTCAATAGATAGCTTTAAACAATGTCTAGAGCTAGAAGTTCAAGGGTTAGGTGTAACAAGTCGATCGGTGTAATATAGCCAGCTGCCGCCGCGCCGCGTGCCTGCGAAGCTGGTGTGTTACGCCGAAAGGCGGTTATACCGGCTATACAGATACAGATACAGATACAGATACACTGAAAACACGATTGTTTACATTTGGTAGGTACAAAGTCTACCAAACTGCGGTGAGAGCCACGGGTAGGTCCACTATAGTCTCTACCAGACTCCTTTGCAGGCTGAATAAATAGTAGAAATCGGCAAAGGGGGAAATCATTGGCCAGAGGAGTTGG
>NW_017802403.1:430061-464690 GCF_001625305.1 Branchiostoma belcheri | reverse complement strand
GCCGTGCAGGCAAACTGGACCCTCTATGGCCGGCCAACTCCTCTGGCCAATGATTTCCCCCTTTGCCGATTTCTACTATTTATTCAGCCTGCAAAGGAGTCTGGTAGAGACTAGGTCCACTATAAAAACATGGAAATTAAGATTGTAAAAAGATGCACTCAATAAACTTTCTTATGAACAAATAATAAGGTTTATTTTGAAATTTCAACTTGTTCTGCAATGTAAGGCCATGTTGATTTGATTATATGGATGTCATCCGCGCGCGCATGAATTTTCGGCCGTTTCAAAAAAAAAAGTTTTCAACCATACTGTAAATCGTACAAAACAGTTGCAAAATGAGCCAAAATATACCGTAAGTTAAAAAAAAAAACATACCAATGTCGTAGAATGCCAAAATCAAACGAAAAAAGACGAAATTGTAAAGAAATAAACTTGAAGGCTAGATTATTCGCCAAATATATTCCGTCCCATTTGTTCAACCCTCATGACCACGTAGATTTCATAATGAAAACAACTTTTTTTTTTGCAAAACTTTTTTTTATTCGCACGCGCGCATCAATTTTGGGGTTCCCGGAGGATGTCATCCATATAATCAAATCAACATGGCCTAAGAAATGTTTACAAACCTACTGACGTGTTGGCACACGTAAGATATATTATCTGGATTAGCAGGAGAGTATTCTAACCTTTGACCTACAACAGAATCACCTCTGACCTTACGCCATACGAGCAAAGGTCAAACAAAGCTGCCCGAGTCAACTCCCTGTTTGCGTGAAGAGAAAAACCATCTTAGGAAGCAGGTGAGACTTAGAGGTGAGCAACCAAGTATTTTGATAAGCACATATGGTATGTGAGATCATATTTGAGTAAGAAAATCCACAGTAAGATTGTAAATTAAACGCCTTTTCTGGATGTGAACTTAGAAGAACTGAAGGGGGAGGGGGGCCAAACCAAACATACGTGTGACCCTCACGTAAACAAGGGCCTTGTTTTCGTTTCCTTTCAAACGAAAGCTCTTAGTGTATGGCAATGGCAGACTAGATTTCTGTTTTAGAAAAAGCTGGAGGGGGGGTGTACTTACCAGCTGTTTGCTTGTCCACAAGTGTGTCTCCAGGAATTTCAAGGGAAAACGGGCTTTGACAAGGAATGACTAAAGACTTCAGAATTATTATTATTTTGTTTTCTGACCTTTGGGCCGACATTTAATTAGGCCTTTGTAGCCTACCCCTGAAATTTTGCTGACGAATTCTTGACTGAAATTTATCCGTTTTTTCTGGAGGTCAATTGGGGTCATGGTACCTAAGCAGTCCTGAGGTTTTAACCTCAGTCATTGATCCTAATAGGGCTAGGAATTAATGGTGTCCCACTGGCCACTGACCACTGAAATTTAGGCCGGGACAACTAAAGTAAAAAGTCTCTTTGGGGCACATTTTAGGCAACAAAAAATAATCAACATCAGAATGTAAGCCTTTCTTTAGTTGATCAGGCACGCTTCCTGACTTTATAGCTCCGGATAAGCCCCCCAGATTTCTGCAAAGTTTATCCTGAAACTCTGCAAAAACATACTAGTGAGTAGTGTGCCAAGAAGTCAATGTTAAGCAAAATAAAGTTGACTGCAAGTTTTTCGCATACATACCCCCCCCCCCCAAAAAAGAAAAAACAAGTTGGACAATTCATCCTCAGTTTGGGACAATTACAATTTATTTTCGGGACAGTGCAGGGACACTAGGGAAAAAAAGTTAATTTTGAAGCCTGCCTAATTATTACAATAAGACATAAGACAGCACAACTTTGTCTTATGAACTTCATGTTACATGTATTAAACTATCATTTGTTTGTCTGTGACCCCTCCTACAGATCAGAAATGGAACAGTCCGGCTGTGAGCATTCTACTGGAGACCTGAGTGTCGGACACCCTGGGAAGGAGATGAACTGTACTGAAGACCCTGGGAATGAGACTGCCTGTACTGAACATCCTGGGAAGAAGAGTGACAGCAGAAAGACCCAGGCAACAGACATGGGCCAACAGCAGGAAACAAGTGATGTGAACTTTCCCCGACCTGTCAACAAGTCAACCTCACAGGTACTCAAGAGCAAAGGTGGTATGAGAAGGCACATGGTTACATACAAGGGTGAGAAACGATACATGTGTAAGGAGTGTGGGTACAGGACAACTGATAGATCGGCCTTATCCCGACATAGGAGAATCCATACAGGAAAAAAACCCTATAAGTGTGACCAGTGTGACTATTCTGCAGCATGGAAATCCAGTCTGGACAAGCATCTAGCAATGCACGCTGATGACAAACCCTACATGTGTGCGGAGTGTGGGTACAGGACAAATTACAAACATGTCTTATCCCACCATATGAAAACCCATACAGGAGAAAAACCCTACAAGTGTGACCAGTGTGACTATTCTGCAGCACAGATATCCACTATGAACCAACATCTAGCAATGCATGCTGGTGACAAACCCTACATGTGTGGGGAGTGTGGGTACAGAACAGCTCACAAGTCTCAACTAACCAAACATATAAGAACCCATACAGGAGAAAAACCCTACAAGTGTGACCAGTGTGACTATTCTGCTGCAAGTAAGTCTGGTTTGAACAAACATCTAACAACACACACTGGTGAGAAACCTTACCTGTGTGAGGAGTGTGGATACAGGGCAGCTCAAAAGTCAGACTTATCTAAACATATGAGAACCCATACAGGAGAAAAACCCTACAAGTGTGACCAGTGTGACTATTCTGCAGCACAGAAAACTACATTAGTTCAGCATAAAGCAAAACACTCTGGTAACAAACCCTACATGTGTGAGGAGTGTGGATTCAGGACCGTTAGAAAGGTCTATCTATCCCTGCATATGCGAACTCATACAGGTGAAAAACCCTACAAGTGTAACCAGTGTGACTATTCTGTAACAAAGAAATACCTTTTGGACAAACATGTCACAAAACACTGTTCCTAATTACTACTAATGTGAAAGTGTGGATACAGGAAAGCTCAGAAGTCCAACACGGCAAACTCTCCACTGTTGGGACTTTAAAGTCGGGCGATCCGACCCACGGTCGGGCCGATACCTCGGGCGATACGGAATACCCCGAAATGTTGTATTCTATATGTACAAACTAAGAATATTTTAACCTATGTGCAAACTAAGTACAATCTGTGTAAGAGTTGATTGTAAGATTTGATCCACTCTCACCAGGAAGGACCCGTACGTTTCCCAATAAGTGTCGTTGCCATGGATTCTTGAAAGAGCTAGAGGCGTGGCTCTACTGAAAATGGGACCTCTATATGGCTTACTTACCATGAAAAACAAACATTAACAGCGTAATCCATCCTCTACATTGTCCATGTATCTAGTACATAACTTCCAGATTCTGTGCGGCAAAACGTATAGAAAACACGATCAAAACAATGCTTGACCCCTTGCACAGATGAAGTAAACATATATCTTCTCAGTGCTCGAAAAACTGGGTGCATGTGCACCTTAGTGCACCCAAGTTTGTGCAACCAATTTTTTTCATGTTAAGATGTTAAATGTATAGTAGTATAGTATAGTAGACTGTTGAACGAAACGAAATGATTTTGCTCTTACTCTGTAAATTACTAAATGTCTAATTGTGAAATTTTTATATGAAATAGTTTAATGTAATTTTTATATGTTAAGTACAAATGTGAATGAGATTAGCAAAATTTGAATTTCACAAAGCTAAATGTACGTCATATCGTGTAAATATCTCCCAATGTGCAATTCTACTACGACAATTGGACTCCGAGATTTTGTAGTTGTTAACGTTTTTAAAATGATTGTACATCTTTGAACGCAATTCAGCTTTCTACTGCAATGTTTGTGATTTTAGCAATAAACCATTTTTGATTGATTGATTGATTGATTGATTGATAGTATACATTCTAAATATCTAAGTGTCAGAAAAATAATAAAATCATTGATATAGTACTTTTATAAATTAAATATAATTAGTTTTACTGACATTTTATTTAATATAAATTTATCTTATATGTTGTACCCAGAATTTTTTTTGTGCGCCCAATGTTTTAGGTTGGGTGCACCAGTGCACCTATTCCCAAAAATGAATTAGAAGTACTCATGAACGTACTTGCCCATACTTCAATCTCAATTTTTTATTTTTTTTCTTCACCAGGTAGCCACAAGACCACAAGGGTCTGATTCCCAAATATATTAGAAAGAAAACAGGGGGTAGACCAGGTCAAATTCCCGCCACAGCTGATGATGTTAACAAAACCTCAACTTTATGGTACTAGTATCCATCCGCCTGGTCAGACAAGACCTAACCACTCACATCTCTCATTACGCCCACTAAACTGGTGAAACTTGACCCTATTAAAGTTGCAAAGTTTGGACCCTACCTGTGCCTTCCAGCCCAAAAATCTCCAAATTAAAATAGAGCAAAACTTTCAAGAAAGCACTACAATCATTTTGAGGCCTCTACTGCGCAACGCAAATGTACAGACTTGAAAGGGTATTTTGGTCGACCATTTCTTCGTTTTCCTTCTACTGCAATTGTAGTGACTGTAGAATATCATTATATTACATAGCAGACAAACTTGCATTATCCGGCAAGCCGCCAGTAGCTACAAAATTCTGTATCTGGGTAATCAGGTTCATCAACTTTGACCTTTACCACTAGCCTGGTTTGACCTGTGATTACGCGTCCGCCATTTTGAGTAGCCGTGCGAGGTGGTGTCATAATTTTTCTCCCCAATCTGAGGCGATTTACAACTCACTTCGACTCTAAACCTACACTAGGCACATTTGAAAGACAGGTAAGATTTTGCTGTGTAACGCCTATACTCGCTGTGTCGCGGTACAGCAGCAAATAATTCAAATCATCTTACGTGAAAATCTTTGTGTAACGTTACATGGACGGGGAGGGGGGCACATCGAAATTAACGTTATATATTTTTTTTTATACTCCATATTTTTTTTTCAAATTTTATGTTTATGGGTATTCAAAACGTCAGAAATCTACGTTTCCATTTTGGAAAATTTATTTTTGTTCGACAGTAATAATATGAACTATGAAAACGTGTTTTCTATGTTATTTAGGGCTTGAAAATTTCATTTTTAGGAATATATAGGTGTACTGTTTCACCCAAGTAAAAGTTGGGAAAACGTTTGGAAATTGGGAAACCCTTTTGCAGGGACGACGTACTTTGCTTGGGGCCTGTTCACTAAACACTCATGCAGGGTAGTATATTGTAGGAGTGATCTACTGAACTATAATTCTGTAATTCTGCCAGTGATGCACGTAGAATATTTAAGTTAACTAATGTCCTTGAGTTAACTTTATACTAACGATATACAATATTATAACCAGTGTTCAGATGCAATGAAACTGATGACTATCAATGTTTTTTTCGTACACTGCTACTGGTCATGACATATGATATTTCATAACAACTATAGGAAAGTATATGTACTACCTTGTTACCTGTTAAGTCTAGACAGATACAGTGCAGTTCAGTAGGTCACTCCTACCCTCCCCTGAATGATTGTATAGTGAACGAGCCCCGAGGAGCTTCGGGGTTCACAGAATTTGAAATTTGGGGCATGTTTTCCCAGAGACTTGCGACCTCAAGTGTTATTTTCAACAAACTCATGACAAACAATGACAATGTTTCCCCAAAATGATGGCAGTGCCATGCAAACAATAACCATAACACGCCAAAAAGCAGTTACTCAAGCAACTAGATATGATTTTTGAAACGGTCTGTAAACTGGTGAGTAACTGCTTTTTGGTGTGTCGTATTACCTGGATGTCTAACCTTCATCGAAATTACCATAACAACAACCACCGTCGCCATGGCAATGTATGTTTTGGCGACATCTCAGGGAGGAGCCTAATGGTACAGTATTGTGTGCAGTTTGCAAGAATTCTAGGAATGGTACAGGCATTTTGTCCACAGGAATGGAATGTCCACAGGCATGTCTCTGACCCACATCTATGCCCACATTCCTGGAAACCCTTGGGAAGACCTGTCTGCCCCGGATAGCCCTACTTTCTGTGACCCCAGGGCTTGTTCACTATACACTAAGGGGAGGAGTGCACTGTATCTGTCTCGACTTAACAACAGGTACCAAGGCTTCCTCAAAATCATGAATTGATGGCAGTGCCATGCAAACAATAACCCTAACAGCAACCACCGTCGCCATGGCAATGTATGTTTTCATTGACAGTCTTGTCATACATTGTATGTCTTGTTGTATTACTATTAGGAAGTTATGGACCTGAGAGTGAGAACTTGTGAGATTCCTGTGGATGAGCTGCCAACTGTACAGCCTGGGAATGAGACAAGAAGCAGCGAGGTCCCGGCAACAGACACCGGAGGACAGCAGGACAAGGAAGAGGACATTCTATCGGAGGAAACATACAGGCTAAACTCTGTCCATCCTGCCATATACCTACAGAGTCAAACAGAGCAGACAAACAGGCCTGTGGTGAAAGGTATCTACAAACCCCACAAATGTAACCTGTGTAACTATTCTGCTGTATGGAAAGCCAGTTTAAACCTCCACATGAAAAAACACACTGGAGAAAAACCCTACATGTGTGGGGAATGTGGGTACCGGACAGCTCGTAAGGCTAGGCTAAATGAACATATAAGAAGACATACTGGTGAGAAACCCTACAAATGTGACATGTTATTTTGTGGCTATTCTGCTGCACGGAAAGTTGATATGGACAGACATGAGGCCAAACACACTGGAGAAAAACCCTACAAATGTGACCAGTGTGACTATTCTGCTGCAAGGAAAGTCGATATAGACCGACATGAAGCTAAACACACCAAACCCTACATGTGTGGAGAGTGTGGATACAGGACGGCTGACAGGTCTAACCTACTAAGACATATGAAAAATGTACATATTGGAGAAAGACCTTACAAATGTTACCGTTGCGATTATTCTGCGGCACAAAAAAGTACTTTAGATCAGCACATTGCTGCTGTACACATCCCAAAAAATCCCTACAACAAGTAACTTAAAAAAAAGAAATTGTAACACCAGCTCTGAACTGTCTTTTAGTTGAACATACAGGTAAAAAGTCTTGCAAACTAGAAAGGTAACATTTGCAAGCAAATGCATAATGTTTACCTTTGCATATGGTTTGCTCTTCTTACTCAAATACATGTACATGCATAAAAACTGTCAGACAGGAGTCTACATCTCTCCTATAAACTTGCAACATTATGTAACCCAACACCAGTTACCATGGTGACAGACATCAACAAATCAGGCCATTGGCCAGGTCAGAGGTTAGGGTTTGGAACAGATGAAGAAATGTAGTAAAAACAATATGTTTTCCTTCGGTAAACATAATTAAAGATAACAGATATGGCGTGTGGACAGCATGGAAAAATTAGACCTTACATGGTGGAACATTAAAACATGATAAAGTTTATGTTTCTTCGGATTGCAGAAACAGTACTTTTGACATCTTTTCTCTATCTAACCATAAGGGCAAGCAACATTTGAAAACCCTTTCAAGCATGATCATGAGCAGTGCCTTATTATAATTTTTGTCAATCTGACTGACATATATGATTATTAGGTCCAAATGGCTTTGATGTCACTGTACACATTGATGAGAGTTATGATACTTGCTCCTCTATATACATGTTCATAATGTTCTACATTAGGCCACACTGACTTAATTTTATGGATGACATCCAGCGCGCATTGATTTTCGCCTGTTCTCAAAAAAAAAAAAATCACGTCCAACGAGGCTCTGTCCTGGCTCTAGGCCTAGGTTAGTCTCCACCAGACTCCTTTGCAGGCTGAATAGATAGTAGAAATTGGCTAAGGGGGAAATCATTGGCCAGAGGAGTTGGCTGGCCATAGAGGGGCCAACTCCTCAATGGTATTTAGCGACAATATGGAGCCGGGCACCCAGGCCACGGTGCCCAGGCTACCAAAGCTCCACGACTCAAGATCTCAGTACAATGTACATAATATGTGCAGTGCCGCTTCATAAATTTTAAAAAAAGCCAGCATTTGCCGGCTTGTCGTATACGTCGCTGCCGCAAATTCATAATACAACCTTTGTATTCCTGTAGTTTAGTAGCATTTCTATTTTTGGCTGGATTTTTTTTATTCGCCCGCACACACTAGTTTTGGGGTCTTCAGAGGATGTCATCCATAAAATTAAGTCGGTGTGGCCTTACTCGTACATGTATTCTTCAGATAGGATACTGGAATACTGATGTTACATAAAACACTCAAGTCCTAAAATCCATGTCATTTTTTGTTTGAACCAATCTTTATGGTTGCATATATGTTCTATAGCTATTTCTATAGCTATAAGCACTTAGGCTTTTTATACTATAGTGAAAAAATAAATAAGGTACTGAAACCATTTCAAACATGCTGCATATACTTATTTGTATTCATTCAGCCCATGTTGTGAAAAGAGCTTACAGATACATACATGTATGCAAGCAAATATAATAATTCATCATCATCATTATAAATAAACAGTTATACAAATATCTTCCTCTTTTAGTTGGCATTTCTTTGACTATCCTACTTCAATTATAGTAAATGAAGAAGAAACTGCATATAGCAGACAAAATTGCAATATCCAACAAAGCATCCGTCTGTAGGGACTTCAAATCGTGTTGCGTTAATAATCTAAAGGTATACATACTAGTACTATAATTCACTCTATGTTGACGGTGGCAAAAGTTCACAGTCTGAGAAAAGTGAACATGTTTACGGAACTATATATTCAGTGTGGCGACAGGTGCGGGCGAGAGAAAGTCCAGGAATTATTTGTTAACTGTAATGATAAGTTCACGGTACAGAGGGGACAGCGAAAACAGTGAACTTAAGAGTACATTGAAAATCAGGAATTACTATTCAAGGTCGCAGAACACAGTACACTGAGTACAGTACAATGTATTACTCTACGTTGTGTGATACGGCGTAGAAAATAGTACAGCTAATATTCTGGCAGACTGGATGGAAATTAAATGCAAATTATGCAAATGAGGACTTGATTTGCATAATTAATGAGGAAATTCTATGATTACAGTGTTTTACATTATACTACTTTCATACATGTAATGTATGCAACCTATGGCAGGCAGAACATCAACAGATACTAATTATGCAAATGATGACCTAGTTTGCATAATTTATGCAAAAATTCTATGATTTCTTAATGGTGAATAATGGGAATGGCATACTTGGGACATCTGTAAGTTAATGAAAAGTTAACATACATCACGATGCATATATCATGTTAATGCGGAGGTAATTTGCATAATTAAAGAGGAAATTTACATTTACATATTAAGCCCATATTTCATGGAGGCATGAAATCTCGGAATTCTTGTTGTGAAGGTTTTTGCAGTTCGTGTATAGAGTATAGGTGAGTCGGCTGCAGTTCAGTTGACATCTGTAGAGGGCGTTTTTAAAGTGTGCGCCACGAGCAGATACAGAGGATTGTTTTTGTTTCTTGATATTTTGTACTTTGTACCATCTACTCAAACATATTCAATTTTTATGAAGCAAGTTTAAACTGTAATATCCGGCACAACAAATTGGACTCACCCAAATTTTCGACTGTACAACTCCAGTCTTTGTCAAGGAATAACACGTGACTCCGTGAGCAGTGGAACATAGGTTGCAGAAAGTCTGTGGCGGCCCCCGTCGACGTCTCTGCGTGACGTCACGGAAACAGTGGATTGCTAATTCCTTGACAAAGACTGGAGTTGTACAGTCAAAAATTTCTTGTGTTAGATATTACTTCATAATGATTTCTACCAACACAAATGAACTTTCAAGATAATATTCAATTTTCGTATTTGTGAAGTGCACCCGACTAAAATTTTTACCACTTCGAGTCATGTTGGGGTCCTTATCTATAGAAATCCCTATAGAGCGATAACTGTGCTCTGCTACCACATGAAAACATTTCCAACATCGGTACATATACTTAATTTAGTCTGGTCTGATTTATTCATAGAATAACCTAACATTTTCAACAGTAAGCATATTATGTACAGAATACATATACTTGGTATAGTGTAGTATAGTATAGTATAGTATAACGTAGTACGGTATAGTATAGATATTTTAGTACCATTTAGTACGATTTGTGATAAAATGGAAGGCCTTTTGTTTGTTTTTTTGACGTTCCATTTAGAACTGTCGGTTAACACAGGAATATCTTATCATTTTAAACATCGGTATATTTACTTGTTTATTTATGCTTTATTTGAACGATTAACGCAACATTTTCAACAGAAATAATTTTGTGTATAGCATACATGACTTAATTAAGTTATCCGTATACGTGGTATTCATCGTGTTTTAGCTCATAGCAACAGTTATTATACTAAAAATGTAGTAGGGCCACCAGTAAGTAAATTTTATAGATGACATCCTCTGCAGACTCCAAATCTAATGCGAGAGGGCGAAAAAAAACAAGGCGGGCCCAAAAAAACAAGATTCCTATATTTTGAAATTTTGACATCATGAACCCTGTTAAACAAGAAACGATAGCTATATAGTGCTAACTTTAATGCCACCTGTCACAGCATCCATTTAAAAAGGGAAAGTTTTCAATCATTGTACAAATGGTTTTGATTCCCTGGGAACGTATAAAAGGAATAAAATACATCACCGCATCAAAGTAAAAGTCAAAACAATAAATCAGAGCCTTGTCTTGTCTTGTCTCCTCTCTTCATGTTTATCTGCCATACACGTTCCAGCATGGCAAGGCATGTCATTTTGTCCATTTTCGGAATGTTGACCACTGTCAAAGGGCAACAAAATTTCTTGTTTTTTTTTCCAAAATCAGGCGAAAAATCAATGCGCGCGCGGATGTCATCCATAAAAATTACTTGCTGTGGTCTAGTACGTAACGTAAGCATGCCTGCTGCTTTTCACCAACGTCTGCGTTGTATAAATTTATGCAATAAAGCGGAATAAATGTATGCAATAAAGCGGAATATTTCAACAAAAGTAAAAACAAATCCTTCCTCTCGTACTTTTGTATTTTGTAAATTGTCTAGACTGTGCGACATTGATGTCCAAGTCCTAAGCAGTATTATGTGCTCCCTAATGTTTTTCTGATGTTGTCTGTTGAAAGAACAACATTCTTAAGCTTTAGATCCAAAGCTTAGCCTAAGTCCTGACTGTAAAGCTGGTGTGCGACACCCACGGGTGTTTATAATTTCTAGAACAATAAAAACTGAAGCAGACATTGAAAAACAATTACTGATGTAGAACGTTTTTTTTTTTACTTCTCCTTTTTTATTTTTTTAAATACTAATCCGATGAGGTACACTCGATAAAGTTACTCCAGCATGTCCTATCTTTTATAGCGGACACTAATGCAGTCCCTGCGAGACCAGCGTCTCTCTCTAACATGCATATGGACAAAAGTGTAGTATAAGGACGTCCCACTCTACGTCTCCCAGTAGGAATCCACTGTACTAGTACTAGTCTACCAGCTGGTTCGTTACTACGAACAAACAACATTTAGAGGCATGATGATGATGATGATGTTTTAAAACATGTTAACTAGAAAACATGTACAGTCATATCTTCAAATATCAGAGTTATCAGCCAAGAATCGAGGTGTTCAAAAACTCGTATTTCCCCAGAACTATCTTAGACTGGAACTCGTTGTCAGCAAGCACAGTTGAGCTTTAAAGCTTTAAACAACTCCTGAAATTAAATGTGTAAAGATTGAGTGTAACAAGCCGTTCGGTGTGATATAGCTAGCTGTCGCCGCGCCGCGTGCCTGTGAAGCTGGTGTGTTACGCCGAAGGGCGGTTATATCGGCTATACTGATACAAAAAATACATAGAAAATATATGTTAGAAAATATGTAGGGTGCAAATTTTAAAGATACGCTTTGAGCTAGGTAAATTTTAATAATCTCCCGTTGTGTGCTGCAGTCTGTTGGATGGAGACAAGTATAGCTTCCCAAAGAAAGGGAAAAAGAACAGCTCATATGCATGATTCCATGAAACCAAATTTGTACGATGTTTTGCGACGTAAAAAAATCATGATACTAAAACCTCACTGTTACGAATTGTACAGTCGTAACCTACTCTTGTGTTTGCGTCTTAAACACGCTGTTTTCTGGTCAGTACAAACACAGCTTATAGAGCAGTCCACGCAGCGTCGTCTTTGACGTTCATGTTGACCTTTGTTAATCTCCAAGCAGATCCCTCTCGGTGGCAAAAAGACAGTATCAAATTAGCCAGGCAGTATCCATTAGCCAGAGAAGGTCCGCGGCCACCGACGGGTGGGGGGTGGTGGGCAGGACAAACAACAACAACAACAACAAACGGCCATATATAAAAATCATTCCTCCACAACCTCTGCTTGGAGAGTAGACCTTTGTCACACCCACACAAATTAGTCTGCAATCTCCAGAAAAAATACCAAGGAAACAACATCGGATGGCGCTTTCCCTGCGAAATATGCACATATTCATTCATATTCACATGATATTATAATATTTGGATATTTAAATTAGAAGTTTAGCATGTGCAACCGCCAAATGTGTGTACGGTAAAGAGCAAGCAGAACCTGTCAGGGCTTCACTAGTGGGGTCCGGCAGGAAACAAAAAATATCTGTATCATCGGTATCGGTATAGCCGGTATAACCGCCCTTCTGCGTAACACACCAGCTTCACAGGCACGCGGCGCGGCGGCAGCTAGCTATATCACACCGAACGACTTGTTACACTCAATCTTTGCACATTTGATTGCAGGAGTTGTTTAAAGCTTTCTAGTGATGATGCCCCAACTGTGCTTGGTGGCAACGAGTTCCAGTCTACGATAGTTCTGGGGAAGTACGAGTTTTTAAATACCACAATTCTTGGTTGATAACTCTGATATTTGAAGGCATGGTTGTTTCTTGTTCTTTTCTGGGCACCCTTTTCAAGCCGCGGGCACCCTTACAAGATTCCGCCGACCGCCGAGGTAACTACAGCGGGCATTTCGGCAAACAGACATGTCACAAGTTTCAAGGAAACAACATCGGACGGCGCTTGCCCTATGAAATATGTACATATTCATTAACACGTCGACAGACATGAACATGATATTAAAATATTTGAATATTTAGAGAGATTTTGCTTTTTTAGACTGTTCTACCGCCGACTAGCCGTACAGTAAAGATGTACGAGCAAGCAGAGCCTGTCAGGACTCCGCAAGCGGGGTCCGGCGGGGAGCGGAATGTCAGGCCGCGGGCCGGCACCCTACCCAGATCCCCCCGACCGCCGAGGTAACACTAGTGGGCATGTCGGCCTTGGCAAACCGTGAAGCATGTCACAAGTATCAAGGAAACAACACCGCGCTTTCCCTGCAAAATATGTACATATTCATTAACATGTTGACAGACATGAACATAATATTGTAATATTTGAATATTTAGAGAGATTTAGCTTTTTTAAAGTGTTCTACCGCCGACCAGCCGTACAGTAAAGATGTACGAGCAAGCAGAGCCTGTCAGGACGCAGCAAGCGGGGTCCGGCAGGGAACGGAATGTCAGGCCGCGGGCACCCTACCAAGATCCCCCGACCGCCGAGGTAACACTAGCGGGCATGTCGGCCGTGGCAAACAGGCATGTCATAAGTATCAAGAAGAGGAGGACACGTCTTCGAACGTGTACGAAAAAGCTGAGACGGTGAAACTGGAGAATATCCCGAGAGACGCGCCTTATGGAACGGACACGTCTACAGGTAGAGTGCGCTTCTCAAGACTGTTTCTCATGAAATTTTCTTATTGGATGTTTCTATGGAATTGGGATCGATGAGTTAGAAAATTAAGAGAAGGAAGAACAAAATACTTATAGAATACTATACGGTGTATTTTGTATCGTCCGAGGTCCCAGCCCGACCGCGGATCGGATCGCCTGACAGCCGAAGGGAGATCCGATCCGCGGGAGGTCTGGGACCGTAGTACTTAGTATTTTATTCATGTCTCTCCACTTGAGTAGATGCGGAATACGCCAAAATTTGGTGCATCTAAACAAAAAGTGTAACAGCGTCAATTCCAACATCCGAATTCTATGTTCGACGTTTCGAAAGCGGCACTCTCGGTGCGCGAAACGCGTTCAAATTATTCTATGGAACATTTGAAAGCCCGGGTCGTACCGCTAGTTATCACACGGGCCGGAACGCCCGTACTGAACGTAGGTATGACGGCCCAGGTATGACATAAATAAAATCATGCTATAATAAGAATTGTCAGGATTGTGACATAACCCTACAAATGTATTAAAAACTGACAGTAACTTACAAGAACAGGAATATTTCAATATTTGGTGTAAAATGTTACACAATGCATGCCCCTTTATTGAAGCATTGTAATGAATTTGCGGTATCAAACATCTGTTTATTAGACGCGGACCCCAGTCCACCGGACGGTGCACGTGTAAAAGGCCGCCGTGTCTGCTGCATCGCCGCCGCCCTGGCTGTTGTTGCAACTCTGGCCACTGTGGGAATTATTCTACTGATCTTCATCAACGAAACCAACAACTACAAGAAACAAGAGGTGATTAATAATTTTTTCCTATGAATTCTTCGCGTTAGCTAATGTTTTAGAGGAACGAGTTTTATAAGTTTTGGTGATTGCACAGATTTTATGTACTTTATATGTTTGTGTCCCCCGGGACAGCTTGGTGAGTTCCTGGCAAGCTTTACATTTCTGGAATTCTCTCATAGGTGACAAAACCCCCACAATATACACTGTTTTTTGTATCGGTATATCCGGTATAACCGCCCTTCGGCGTAACACATCAGCTTCGCAGGCACGCGGCGCGGCGATAGCTAGCTATATCACACCGAATGACTTGTTACACTGACTTTTTGAACATTTAATTGCATGAGTTGTTTAAAGCTTTTTAGTGATGATGCCCGAATTGTGCTTGGTGGCAATGAGTTCCACTCTACGATCATAGTTTTTTTTTGAAATTGCGAGTTTTTGAACATCTCAATTCTTGGTTAATAACTCTGATATATGTAGGCATGACTGTTTCTTGTTCTTTTTGGGCTGGTATCGGATACTTTGTGGTTGGTATACGTACGTTCACTGGTTTATTAGTCATTATGTATATCATGCATGGTCTGGACATTTTTCGTCTGTCTTTCAGTGACACCCACTGTAGGTTTCTTTTTCATTTCCGTTACACAAGCACCCCTTTTATAGTTGTTCATGCAGAATATTGCGACCTGGTTCTGTACCCTTTTTAGTTTATCTTTATCTTTCTTTGTATGTTATATAGATCCCACATTGTCGAGGCATATTCCAGGTTTTGTCTCACAAGCGACGTGTAACTATGCAATTTTACTCTTGTTGGTTAATCACTCCCAATGTCTGTTTGGCCTTAGCAGTGATGTTGTTAACATGCGTGCCCCACTTCAGGCTACTTGTCAATGTAACACAGAGATACGGGTGGGTTTTCGTGCTTGCCAAGGCTTGACCACAGAACTGGTAACTAGTCATATGTGGGGTTCATTTGTTTGATATATGCATATTATAGCATTTTTCTGGGTTAAACTGTATGAGCCATTTGCTTTGCCATTCTTGCAGCGTGTTCAGAACTTTTTGTAGAAGTTGTGAGTCATTCTGTGTAGAGAGCTCTACATATAACAGGCAGTCATTGGCAAATAACCTCACCTTTGAGTCAAGCTGATCTGGTAGGTGTATAAACGAGATTTATATATTGTAGCAGGAATATATGGCGGTTAAGAACAAAGGGTTAATAAAAGTATAGTAATGTCCTACCCCGAGGTGTATATGGTAAGATAATCCCTGGTCAGGTGCACCAACCTTGTTTGACTTTGTCTAATTTTTTTTCTTTCATGGATTCTCCATTTTTCTTCACTTATTTGCATATAAGTGACTATTTTTTGCTTATAAACCTGCTTGTCTCAAAGTTCTCCAATGTCACTGACGAAAGACAGTGGATGCTACGTACCCGAAACGTCTGACCTATTCCAAAATAATATCCAGTTGCTTGTCGAATGAGTAACTGTTTTTTTGGCGTATGTTATTACCAGGATGTCTAACCTTCACGGACGTATGTAGCAGACTAATTTGATGGCTCAAAGTCCGACAAAAGAAAACTGAAACAAAACATCAAAAAGAAATTACTCAAAAGCCTAGGAAAGCAATACTCCGTTTCTTTTGATTGTGCTTAGTGACACCACATCCTTTGTTCTGATTGTCGAGTCGACCATTCCAAACGGTGTTGCTGTACGCCGAAAAAAAAAAAACAGTTACTCAAGCAACTGGATATGATTTTGGAAACGGCCAGACGTTTCAGGTAGTACCCTCTTCATTTCGTCAGTGACACTGGGGAGTTCGTGTTTATTTGTTTGTTTGTTTTATTTATATTCCAGGAAATAAATATAGACCTGTTAGTTTTGAATTCATAAAATTTCCCTCAGTGTCACTGACGAAAGTTTGTGGATGCCAATTGAAAAGTCTGACCGTTTTCAAAATTATGTCCATTTACGTTACCGTATGATCTTGGATTGCAGTTATATGTTTTTATCATCTATAACACCAAAATCATGCTCAACATTAACTCATTGGAACGTATACACATATCTATATTATTATCATTTTTATCTATATTGTATTTACGCATATTTTTCATTGTTAAAATGTTCTATGTATGAAATATGTGATCACAGTGCCCGCATTGTCTTGTTGTAGTCGAAAAAATATGTATAACTAGAATTCGGAGATCTCATACCTCCATGAAATATGATCTTGATATGTAAATGTAAATTTCTTCTTTAATTGTGCAAATGACCTCTGCATTAACCCTACCTAGACCGGGGGGGGGGGGCTAAAAGTGCCCGCGGCAACTTTGATGTCACCTAGCGTCTGAACGGCTAGCCGTAGAACGGCCAAACTTGGTGACTTTTCCTAGAATATTGTTGGTAATAATTCTCTATCATTGGAATAAGAAAATAATTTTTTGTGTTGCCATGGCAACGGGTTTCTGACAGGCATTTTTTGCTAAATCTAGTACTTTTTGTTTCAACAATAGAATTTTATGGGTTTTATGTCAAGTTACTCATGGTTTCTAATATAAATAACATCCCATATAAATTTATGTAAATTTTATCATTAAATATGCATAATTTATGCTAATTTGATGACGTCATTGGCCAAAATCCAAGATGGCGGACCATATCATTAGATCAGGTATATACAGGTTATTTTCATTAAAATTTCATCAATACTTCCATTTCTTTTTCCAAAAAAGGTTTAAATGAAGGTCTTTAGTATGTTAACAATGTATTTTAGGCTTTATCATGAAAAAAAAACTATTTTTGAAAATTCAAGATTGATGATCCAAGATGGCGGATATCTTAAATATGCATGACGTCATTTTATGATGTCACCGGTGTTGCTATGGGCAACATAAGACTTAGTACACGATAATATTCTGTCATAAACACTTTTGGTACAGTTATGTTGAATACCATTTAGTTTTCAGGGAAAAACCTATTTAGACGGTTTTGGCCAATAAAATCACATTTATGACGTCATAACGACGTCATATTACGTCACAACGACATAAAAATTGTAGATATGATAAATTTTCACTAGTACACCATTCTCTGAAAATTTGGTGGTCATACGACATACCGTTCGCGAGTTCTTAGGGGGGGGTCGAAAGAAGACCCCCCCGGTCCCCCCATGTCAAAAAAGCCGGTCTAGGTAGGGTTAACATGATATATGCATCGTGATGTATGTTAACTTTGATTAACTTACAGATGTCCAAAGTATGACATTCTCATCATTCACCATAACGGAAATTATAGAAATTTTCGCATTAATTATGCAATTAGGTCATCATTTGCATAATTAGTATCTGTGGAAGTTCCCCCTGCCATAGGTTACATACAAGTAGTATAATGTAAAACACTGTAATTATAGAATTTCCTCATTAATTATGCAAATAAAGTCCTCATTTGCATAATTTGCCTTTAATATGTACATCTCTCTCTCAGCTACCTACACACCAAAATTATGAAGACATTCTCATCATTCACCATTACGAAATCATAGAATTTTCGCATTAATTATACAAATTAGGTCATCATTTGCATAATTAGTATCTGTTGAAGGTCCGCCTGCCATAGGTTACATACATCACATGTATGTAAGTCGTATAATGTAAAACACTGTAATTATAGAATGTCCTCATTAATTATGCAAATAAAGTCCTCATTTGCATAATTTGCATTTAATTATGTACATCTCACTCTCAGCTACCTACACACCAAAAATAATGAAAATATGTCGTTCCTGTCTGGACTTATTGGCTTTTAAACATTTCGCCAGAAAGTGCCCTGCAGTTCCAGAACAAGCCGCTAGGGGGCCCAAACTCATATGACTTCTTCCCAAGCACGAGAGCTACCTTCCATCAAAATTTCATGACCCTAGCATGTCCAGATCGCGAGATATCAAAACCGGAAGTTGCGCTGCAGTACCAAGGGAAGCCACTAGGGGGACCAAAATCTAATCATTTCTAGTTTTCGTCACACCCTACCAACACACCAAGTATGAAACCAATCCATCCAGGCGTTCTTGAGTTATCTTGTTGACCAACAGACGGACAGACGGACAGACAGACGGACAGACGGACAGATAAACGCGACTGAAAATATAACCTCCATGACACATTTCATGGAGGTAATGAGCGTACAAAGACATATATCGGCCTTCAACAAATTAAAGTCCCCGGAGATATTTTTTTATTATTTACTTGTTTATCTATGTATTTATATTAGATTTTGGTTAGATAAGACAAGTAATGTCTTCATGCTCCTTCTACATGTTTGCCTGCGGACAAACGTTTTACCCCAGCTACTGCAGTTGAAGAAACAAAAATGCTTCCGTAAATGACGTTTTAGAATCCAGAGGTTTTAAATTCAGATGTTAGGTCAAAAATTGTATAACCCTACCAGTGGTTGATCGAAAAATGGAAAGGCCATGGTCTGTGTGTTTGCTAGAGTCGGTAGGGAAACAGGAAACACAACATTTTTGTATCCTATCTAAAGACCATGCAAATCAATAATGTAATAGTTTCAGTAATGCTGAGGTCACATTTCCAAACCGAGGCCCGGCCGGGCAGTCTTATGGAACGAAAAGTACGATAAAAAAAGACAACAAAACACAGCAATTTTTTTAAAATAGTAATCATAGGCACTATTTCTGTATATTTCTGATATGAATTGTTAGTTTTTCGTTCATACAAACAGCCCGCCCGAGCCCCGATTTGGAAATGTGACCTAGGCATAAGTAATATTGTTGGTTGTACAATTAGAATACGTTTGACTATAAAAAAACTATCCTTAATATCAGGGGACGGGGTACTGGTGACTGTGGATGTGAATCATATCGTAGGTTAACTTTGTCTCCTGAATAAAACTGGTTCTAGTGCTGTCTTCTCCTGACTACTTCAGAGTAATCTCCAGGCAGATTCTGTGGGGCAATGGGAGTTTATATTGGTCATCTGTATCCGTTGGCCCCATGCGGTAGCCAATGGTTACAGGCCTAGGAGGCCAATGGATACAGGCGACCAATCTCACTCACTCACTCTCTCCCATAGCTTAGTCAGCCGTCGGGGCAGCATGATGTTTGGCCAAGTTCTTCCACTGCTGGCGGTCCTCCGCCAGTCTGCCATCTGGCAGGCGACCAATGCAGACCCTCAATACCCACAGAGATTAATTGGAGATTAAATTCAGAGCAAGCATGTCTAAGTGTAATAAGTCGGATACGCAAATATGGAACTCCAACATATTTGGGAATTGAAATATAATAGATAATTGCACGGTATTAGAATTATTGATACATATAATTATGCATGCGTCTCGTTCTTTTTTTGAAATAAATGGTATATTTCATTTGTGCTATGATACCTAAATGCTAAATTCTTAAGCATGCAATAGCACAACACAAACAATAACGACTTCATTGGACAATAGCACCAAGCAGCATTTTATGAAATACGATCTAATCTTGTTTTTACCCTTGTTTAAATTCTTTAGGACATATCCAACATTCCAACTACAGTGGATGCCTTAAAGCCAGGATACGGACAAAACCAGACTGGAGCTATTGGAGGTATGTTGGTCTTGCTTATGGTTGCCTTAAGGTTGCTCTTCCATATTATAAGTGGTGCCTGCCTTAATTTGAAGTTGTCATGATTTGATTATGAATGGGGAGAGGCTTAAAAGAAACGAATGGTTTTCGTGAATAACCTGCTGCCCATATCATTATGTCAACTTATTAATCAGATTGCGGTGTTTTGAATACAGCTGTCCAGTGTCCCCTAATGTCGCCTCCCCTCAACGGCTTCATGACTGGACCCAACTCCTACGGAGACGTGGTGAACTTCACGTGTGAGCCTGGATACAACCTTGTTGGCACATCTTCACTGACTTGTCTGCCTGATGGAACTTGGAATGGAAACCTACCAACATGCACAGGTATTGTATTGCAAACATATACAAATATGTTTATTTATTTTCTAAATCAAACATACTGCATTCTATCGGACAAATAATCTTTTAACCATTGAAGGGCTGTACCTTTGAAACCGTAGGAGTTTAGTTTGCTAAGTAATATGTTATGATCCACGGTATCGAAAACTTTCGATAAATCGAGAAAAATACCAATACTGAATTCATTTTTATCCAAAGCTGAGGTAATTTTATTCACTAGTTGTAGTAGGGCCATATATGTTGAATGTTTTTTACGGAATCCATATTGGTGAGTGTATAAAATGCTGTTATTTTCAAGCATTCGTTTTCTAAATCAAAGAAAACAAAATATTTATTCCTATGGTATGATTTATTAAGATGTAAGCAGTTGCACACTAGCAAAACTACTTGGGCATCGTAAATGCTTTGCTGTTCATGTAATCTTGTTAATCAAATCGGAATGTTGTAAATACAGCTGCCCAGTGTCCCTTACTGTCGCCTCCTCTCAACGGCTTCATGACTGGATCCAACTCTTACGGAGACGTGGTCAACTTCACATGTGACCCAGGATACAACCTTGTTGGCACATCTTCACTGTCTTGTCTGTCTGATGGAACTTGGAATGGAAACCTACCATCATGCACAGGTATTGTATTCCGAAGATATATAACGCTACGTTCAGTTATTTTTTTAATTAAAAAGAATACATTATACCTATTATGTAATTTGTTAAAAAAGTGAGAAGGTACGTACTAGCGAACCTTCTTGGGCATCGATAATATTTTGCTATTCATGTTATCTTGTTAACCAAATCGTGATGTTTTAATACAGCTGTCCAGTGCCCCTTACCGTCGCCTCCTCTGAACGGCTTCATGACTGGCTCCAACTCCTATGGAGACGTGGTCAACTTCAAATGTAACCCAGGATACAACCTTGTTGGCACATCTTCACTGTCTTGTCTGTCTGATGGAACTTGGAATGGAAACCTACCATCATGCGCAGGTATTGCATTGCAAAGATAAATTATACAAATATATTCATTTATTAAAAAAAAACACACCAAAAAACACGATACCCAATGTATACTTTGTTAAAAAGTAAGAAAGAACGTACTAGCGAAACTGTTTTGGCATCGTAAATATTTTGCTGTTCATGTCATCCTGTTCATCAAATCTTAAAGTTTAATACAGCTGTCCAGTGTCTCTTACCGTCGCCTCCCCTCAATATTTTATGAAACAAGTTTGAGCTGCAATTTCCAACAACACGAAATTGGATTGTTCTTTACTTGACAAAAATTGGAGTTGTACAGTCGAAAAACACAGAAGAACGTTTAAGCTGATACAAATCTTTTGTTTTCATTTCAATTACATAATGACATGACTTGAGAGTTACCACAACCCTATTCGTCCACTCCAGATCACGTGCACCCCACATGGTTAGGCATCATGCCATGTCCTTCATTCCAAGATCTTTAAGACTGCTCTATGCTATTGACAACTAGCTCTCTATAGTTGTATTTGGGGGCTAATTTACTCCATTGGCCGGCCATTGTGGACTTAGTGCGTAGATCACCGTGTCAAAACTTCTCGTACTTTTAATCCTAGCACTGAGTTTGTTTGAGCTGACCTGTAACACACGCACATACATGTACGAATCTACTGCTATCACCAGAAACATTTTGTAAATAGGTTACCTGATATCCCTTTTTATCCCTTTTTATCTTATTTCTGATATGACTTTTAGAATAGTATTTTATCATGTATTATGAATTCTATACTCGGATTTTAAAGGCGGATCTGTAAGCAATGACGCAATTCAGGTGTTGATTTTATATTGTACCTGCTATGTCATTGGTAATAAAATCTGAATCTGACTCAGTACACTATGCTGTGTCTTCGCAGCCCTTCCTCCATCCCAAACGTGTTTTTTATGAATGTGAGCCATGAAATTCAAAACATTTTTTAAAATTAGATTATTATAAAGTTCACCTGTGTTGGTAGTAATCATAGTAAAACGTTGAACTTTATTCCAACACAAGGGGTACAGAGCGATCAAATTTTCGACGACCACTGTCGCCTTCATCAGGACGATTAAGATTTCGCGAGATCACATTGTGAAGTGATTGGTCATTAATTATCCTGATGAAGGCGACAGTGGTCGTCGAAAATTTGATTGCTCTGTAACCTTGTGTTGGAATAAAGTTCAACGTTTTACTACATTTTTTTTATTAATTATGTTTACCGAAGGAAAACATATTGTTTTTGCTCGGTTTCTTCCTCCTCCTCTTCTTCTTTTCCAAACAGTGACCTCTGACCTGACAAATGAGATAATTTGTTGACGTCTGTCACCATGGTGACTGTTGTTGGGTTACATAATGTTGCAATTTCATGGTCTGCTCTGTTCCTGTCACCATATACTAGTAGTACATGTATGTGAATGTATTTGAGTAAGAATTAACAGGGCAGACCATGTCCAAAGGTAAACATTATGCATTTGCTTTGCAAATGTCACTTTTTTTATTAATTCCTCTCCTTTTGAATTCCTTCTACCAGGAATTTGCCAGGAGGGAAATGGAGCATCCTACCGAGGGACAGCCTCTATAACTGTAACAGGCAAGACTTGTCAACGCTGGGACAGTCAGACACCCCATGGACACGGCTTCACACCTGATAATCACCCATCTGCCGGATTGGAGCATAACTACTGCCGGAATCCTGACCGCGGCTGGACCTGGCTTTGGTGCTACACTACAGATCCCATCACTAGATGGGAGAATTGTGACGTACCAGCATGTGGTAAGATTTAAGACCAAATGACACCCAAAAAATCTGTATAAGACGTACAAATGTTTGCATACAATATAGTTACTTGAAGTTGGTCTCAATAACATTGACTGAGAAATTGATTATGTATGGCCTTCTAAAAGTGACTTTTGGAAAACTCTCCAGCAAGCGTCCGAATCGCCCTCCTCGGGCATCTCTATTTGCATCTTTGTGGTTTATTTTTACGTTTCTGTGCTTTTTTCTGAGCTGACATCACGGGGTGACATCAGCTCAGGAAAATTATAGAAATGCAAAAATAAAATGTAGAGATAGTAACTATCTGCCAGGACTGGCTTGTGCTGACGTTTCCAAGTCAGGGCTTTAAAATTTCGAATCTAACAGGAGTATACTTATCCTTCCAAGTTGTCACTGATGAAAGAATTCACTAGTAACAGTATCTATACGTGACAAATGAATCTCTTCAACGAACTTCCAACATTTCATACACAGATCTTGACACAAAAACAGCCTGCGAGGGTCGCACCGCACAGCTGTCTTGCTCGGACAGAAAGACGCTTTTGATCGTGGCCGCCAACTACGGCCGCACGTCCGCCACCCACCCCTGTTTCTGCGGCTCCAACTTTTGCACCAACTGCCGCTCAGACAACAGCCTGTCTGTCGTGAGGGCCGCCTGTCAGGGCAATCAGCAGTGCACGGTGACAGCGAGCAATGGCGTTTTCGGTGACCCCTGTCACGGGGTAGGGAAGTACTTGGAGGTATCATACCGCTGTATCACAGGTAGGCACATCATGAAACTAACATAATAATTGTGCCTAACATAATAATGAACTACTAACATAATAATGAACTTAACAAAACCTATATATAACAAAACTGATTCAAATCGGTGCAAACGCAATGCTTAAGTGACAAAAATATAAAAGTACTTGAGACTTGAAAGTAATATTATGCTAGAAATCAATACAAAAATTTACAAAGGCAAAAAGTATATGCTATTGTTATATTAGGCACATATTAATATCATTAAAATGTAATTATTTGTATTGATTTCTAGCATAATATTACTTTCATGTCTCACGTACTTTTATATTTTTATCACTTTAGCATTGCGTTTGCCTTTACACCGATTTGAGTCAGTTGTGTTATATATAGGTTTTGTTTAGTTCATTATTATGTTAGTTTCATGATTAATATTTTTAAGGTTTCAAGGAGGAGGACATTGTACAAGCTTTCGATGCTTCTTTCCTCCTCCCACACACTTTTTCTCTTTTTTTCTCATATCTGTTGATTAATGTTTGTCTTTTTACTGTGAAAATTAATACATTAATCATCATCATCATCAATCCAGGGTAATGTCACTCCTCTGGAGGAACCCCTCCCTTGACTCATTCCACTCTCTTCTCAGTCTGGCGTATCTGGGCCAAGCAGGGCCCAGGTGTTGCACAAGACTGTCCCTCCACCTCGTACAGGGCCGTCCTCTGCGTCTCCTCCATTCCCGGGGTGTCCACTCAGTGGCTCTTAGTGTCCATCTGTTGTCTTGTAGTCTAGCTACATGTCCTGCCCAGCGATGTTTTGCTGTGTTGACAGCAGAGATGATGTCGGTTACTCCTGTCTGGAGTCGGATCCAGGAGTTTCTTTTCCTGTCTCGCAGTGTTATACCAAGCATGATCCTCTCCATCTTACGCTGCGCAACCCGGAGCATCTCCATCTGGGTGCTGGTTAGTGCCCATGTCTCACTACCGTATGTCATCACTGGGAGTATATACTGGTTAAAAACATTTCTCTTGAGTCTTACACTGGCTTTCTTACTTCTCATGATAGCAAACCAGATACAAACGGGGTTATCGACATTAATAAATGAAAATAAATAAATGAAAAAAATTGTCTTTACAAAAAAAAAACACACAAAATGTCCATCGCTTTTGCGTAGGAACCCCCACAAGGTCCATTTTCGAAATTGACCATTGTCTTTACAACAATAACCTGTCTACCAAAATCATTAACATCCATGACTTCAAGAGCTATGCCGCATAAGTCCACCATAGCCAAACTAAAAATATAAACTTCTAGCGAAGGTAAAAAAAATCAATTCGGAAATGATCGAGTTATGATGTTGTTTGACCTACATACGGACCCACACCACAGCTGTCCAACCAGGCCCAAAACATACCATTCTGACGAAGGCAAAGGTCTAGATGCCCTGTGGTCATTTTGCACTCGTGTTTCCCTGCAGAAAGTAACGTTGCCCTTGGCAAGACAGCAAGTTCTAGTTCCGCTCCAGCATCCTGGGGACCAGAGAAGGCTGTAGACGGTTTCAGTGGCACGACGGTATCCGGGGGCGACGAGTGCACTCACACCGATAATGTGTACCAACCGTGGTGGAAGGTGGACCTGGAAGATATCTACACTGTCAACCGGGTCAGTGTCCTGAACAGGGGAGACTGCTGCGGTAAGTTTACATGTATATAATCAGCTACCAAACTTTACGTTTTAGATAATAACGGTTTTTCATCCAGGAATACGACAAATTTTATAACTTGGTTTAATCAATACAACTGGAAACAATACAGAGTGAAATAGGGTCATCAATAGTTTTTTGTTTACCACTAATGAAGATCGCTGGATCTATGTATAAAACTCTATGTAATTTACACACACACAGAATCCATAATACATGTATTAGGCAGTTACAAAGTTTTTAATACCTTCCAGCAATTGGCGATAAGTAGACTTTTGATGCTATGACTTATTAATAATATTGACTACAATGACGGGGATTATTTTCTCTGACACTAGATGGTTTGTTACGCACGGTGGCCACTTTCTCCAACGTCTACCCAACCCAAACGACAAAATACTTTGGACAGACGACGTATTCACAGAAATATGCTCCAGTAGTGAAGTGTATATTTCCAAGCTATGAATGTTTTTTTTTATTATTGATTTGCCTTGTATATACACAGGAGAGCGACTGAGAAACTTCATGGTGCGAATTGGCCTTAACGAGGACTTCACCCGGAATGACCAGTTTCGGGAGACTTACACGGCAACCCCGCCCAATGGAGCGACAGTCGTGGTGTACTGCGACAAGCCGATGGCCGGCCGGTACGTCTCCATTCAGCTGATCGGACGGTCGGACCATCTGCAACTCTGCGAGGTGGATGTCTTCGCCGAAACAGGTAAGACCTTCAAGTATAAAGCTAAAACTTTTGTTCCAACACATGGACATGTCCTTTTCTACAGCTTTCAACCAGTCACTCTTGTATTTCTCAATTGAATGACCCAGTCTGACTTCTCAGGTGGTTTTTCTGAAGTTTGACGTTAACACGAGGGGTCAAAGGTATCCGGCAAACGATGACGGCCTCCGTCCCGGTTTAGTAATGGGTGATAGCCACTGATGTAGATAGTCACTTTCAATCTTCAATCCTCCCAGCAAGTAGTCTTGTTTGGTTCTGAGAAACAAAAGGGGTGTTCAATTTGTAGGCGAAAACAGTGTTGGCGAACAACACAAGTAGTGTGGCACAATACTTAAAATCTGTAGATATTCTTATGTGTACAGCCGCGAGGCTAAATCTGTGCTAAATGGTGGATTGATGGTAATGCGCTAGGTAATCTAAATTATCTTTGTCCAGCCGGTGCAGATTGGCTCCTGGATACTGATACTGCAAAGTACTGTGCGTTGACTGAGGTTTCTATGACTTTATATAGTGCCATAGAAAAGTTTGTGTTATGTTTAGGTCACATTTCCAAACCGGGGCTCGGCCGGGCAGTTGGTATGAACGAAAAATTAACAATCCATATCAAGAGTATATAGATATAGTGCCCATGATTATTATAAAAACGTTTCTGTGTTTTGTTGTCTTTTATATCATACTTTTCGTTCCCGAAAGCTGCCCGACCGGGCCCCGGTTTGAAAATGTGACCTCAGCATTACGAGGAAGCGAGTCGCAAAACTTGAACTTATTTCCACTATCATTAACCCAACCAAGTTTTTTTTTAGCTTGCGTTTGCACCCTATTATAGATTTTGTATCGTTTGGGTTTCTTAACCAAGTACATCAATATAGGCTCTGCTATCTTCTACTATCTTCTATTACCTTGACAAGGCTTTGCCAAGAGTGACATGAATACACATTTTGCGTATTCATGACTAAATGATATTAAAAAAAAGTTTGGTTGTGACAAAATTTCTATATCAGCCGTAAAGGTCTTACGTTTTATATCAACCTTCACCACATACTCGTACAAAGTATCGATATCGCTCAAGGGATATGGATTAAGTGATTCAGGACCAGTGAGTCTCCTGAATGAGTTCGGAGCTGTCAAGAAAGACAAAAAATGCAGTGTTCCCTATTAAATTGCAAAAATATCCGTTGCTCACTTTCTTTGTTTCTTTGCTTTTTTTCTTCTTGTTATTGCCTTTCTTAGCCGATGCCTTTCTTAGACGATGTCCTTCTGGTTGGCATACGTACGGAAACCGCTGCTACAAATTGGTGGAAAGGAATGCCAATTGGTACACTGCAAAGAGCCGATGTGAACAGTACGGCGCACATCTTTTGTCCATCACAAGCTCTCACGAGAGCAATTTCATCGAAGGTCTCATCTCCAACGGTAGGTACAACGCAGAATATTTTCATTCACAATAACAAGGTCTGCAGAGGATTTGTAAACTTTACGAATTGACAATGTGAATTAGATTCAAATTAAAATAAATCTATTTTATGTCAAGTATAGCACGTAAGCTACCTACACACCAAACATTCCAACTGGTTCTTCAATTATCCTCCTTAAACGAGTCTTAAGATAAAGAACCGCCCCTGCAGTTCCAGAACAAAAGGCATCTTTTTCCATGCACAAGAGCTAGTATCTACGATACAAAATTCATGACGCTAGCCAGTCCAGATCACGATATATTGAAATCGGACGTGCCACCGCATTACCGCAAAAAGCCGCCAGGGTGTCAAAACTGTAATAATCTTATGTCATCATCTAACACCTACCCACGTACAGGCTGTTAAGACAATCCAACCATGCATGCCAAAGTTATCTTGTCGCCACACAGACAGATAGATACATACACTCACGCACACACACACACACGCTCCTCTAAACATAACCTTATTGACGAAGGTAATTGTTAAATTGGGCATGGAAATAAACATTTAAATCGTAAAATTCCATCTGTGTTGGTACAAGTCGTTGTGAAATGAAGACTAAACTCTCCTTCCAACACTGGAATAAATTGAGACTTACCCCACATTTTCGGCTGACTTCTTTAACCTTGTTCATGGAATGGCCCCGACTCTTGAAACGTGACGTCAGGGACACGTGACCGTAGTAGCGGGTCATACGTGCCAGATAACTTATGATGCCCCCGCCTTCACATCAAGTGTCAAGGTCAAACCAGAAAGCATGTAAGAAGGCATATATAGGTAATACAGAACGAGCACTGAAAACAAGATTCCTGGAACACCAACATCCTACCTCTGTAAACTCAGGGGTCTCGAAAAACGTTCATATTCTCAACCAGACTTTTTACAAGAGGAGTGAAGTAGGAGGTCTACATTAGAGCTCACAGACCTACCCTGAACAAAAACTGGGGCGACACAAGTTATCTGGCACGTCTGCCTGCAATGCCTCTTTATCCGAACAACATGTATATATGTATGTGTGTGTATGTATGTATGTATGTATGTATGTATGTATGTATGTGAATCAATTCTTAAAGCCCCTAACACACAATTAGGACCTTTACCAGAATTTGTTCCCGAACCAGGCTCAAAGGACTTTTTTCTTTGATTACAGTCCGTAAAGCAACAGTCTGGATGGGACTTAAGAAAGACAGAAGGTGGTACTGGGTAGATGGATCTGGACTAACCTATGAGAACTGGTTTCCTGGTGAACCCAACAACGAAAGTTTTATGGAGCTCTTTGAAAAAGATGTGACTTGTGCTACCATCTACACCAAGGTCTGTTCCTCTATTTTGTCTTCCTGGTTGGAGCCCAGCACTGTGTATATTTTTTGTTCGTAAAGTTGCTTTCGGAAATTTCAGGTGATTTTACATATGTAATTGAGGATAAGACGAACATATGAAGATATAAACTATGTAAATGAAGACCTATTTTGCATAATTAATGTAAAATTACTATAATTTCATAGTGATATATACCTAGCAGGTCATACCTGCCGCGTTTGGAAGTTGAGTGAAGATGACCATCAAAAAACATACTAGTAATTTATTAAAATCATGACCGCAATTGAATAATTATAAAGAATTGGTAGAATAACTTTCTCTGTTAAGAGGCTGTCATTGGGTAGAGAATATGATTAACTGATATAAACCATGATGGGAATAAAATAATAATCTTATCAATGAGAAGAATGTATAATTTCGTCAGTCCGAATGTTTACATTCAATTTGATGGAGGAATGAAATTAATGGAACTCTCGTTCGTAAATGTGAAATTCCAGCTATATCATTCTGAAACTAAGCGATTTAATAACTGCAATAATTATATATTCGAAATATATATATTTCTGTATTAATTTATAATATCTTAATAGTTAAACTCTGTTTTCTTGTTACCTTGACGTTTTCCATGTTTTGTTTTGTGATGTAATTTTTATTTTATTTCTAGTGGTGAGGTGAATATAAGCATATTGCTCGAGTGCGTCACCCCTATTGCTTGCACGTTAAAGTAAAAGGAAATGTGGGATTAATGATATAATCAATACTACTCATGCTACTCGTGTATTTTTCTTGTTCTAATCCTAATAAATCATTTCATATTCCAACAGACTACAAAGACGTTTTTCAGAGAAACCATTCGGGGGCAGTGGACGGACCAAACGTGTGCCTGTGAATATCCTTTCATTTGCAAGATTAAGGTTAATCTTTAAATCACTTGGAGTGCTACCCCAAACATAAAGTGCCAGGGGATCTTCAGATGACATAAAGACTTGTACACTCATTAAAAGCTCATTTCGGACCAGAAGTTTCAATATAAATTTCTCTGCAAATAAACTGGTTCTGAAACAGGTTTAAACTGTTTTCCAAAACATGCATATTTAAACCAAAATTTTAGACGTCCACTTCTACTTAGAACCTAAGGAATCCTTACTCCCATGAGAGACCCGGGTATACAAATACACATTAGAATTTTCAGCAGTAAAGGTCTCTTTAGACATCTGAATTTAGAAATAATCATAACTTTATAGCACAACAGATATACATGGAACAAAGTATTGCTAACCTGCCTTAAACAAGATTCTGTAAATTTGGGAAGGCAAAAAGCTTTTACAATCCATCTACAGAAGCTCACTTTTTTTTTGTAAGATCTTGTCAATTATATGAGAGGTCTGAGTCTAAAAATGCTCAAATGGCCACCTGCGTGTGCATAGTAAGAAGTCCAAGGTCATGTGAGGGTTCAGAGTCGGGAAATAAAGCTATGGTTGTCAGTCATGCATGTATGGATCTAGAAATGCTCCCGTGGTTTCTTACTTATACTTAGTAACGTCTTCTTAGTCATTGGGGAATTATGTGTAGAAATGCACTTAAATGGTTATTAACTTGTAAGTTTACTCATTTTAATATTTTGAGTAGTCATCAAAGAATTAGACTCAGTCTTCAACTGGATTTATGTCTACAAGTTCCTACTTATATTTTTGCTTTGTACACTGTTAGTTCTACCTGACTATTGTTTAGAGGTCGTAGTATTAAAACGCCTCTTGATTACTTACTTGTACTTATTATGGTAGACCTAATGCTAAAATCCATGCATGGCTATCCGTATTTGACATAAGTTATTATATTGGCCATTTTGAGGGACAGATTCTACAGATTAACTCATGATCACTTATTTGCATTTGGCTCACTTGTCATAGAATGAATGGATATAATAAATGACACGTGGTTCCTTCTGTAATTAAGCTTTTTCTGGTAAATATTGTAGAAAGTACTTTATCCTGGAGATGCTGTTTGTTTTACGACATTTTTCTAGTTTTCTAGGTTTCCAAGGAATGAAAAAGTGTTCTATGTAATTTATAGCCACCCTTGCTGAATTTTACAGTCATGGCTGTAACCTACGTAACTTTTTTTTTTGTTTTTATGCCAACATGTAATCACCAGACGTGGTGACGGCACACTCAAGTTTTATCAACTTATATTTATGACGTTACCAACACTTTTGTTTGTAACTTTACGCTGGGATGCTACTTCGTGGTGCGGCTATATCGGCTATACCGATACAGATTCTTTCAATGTTAGTAGTAACCTTATCTGCTTGAAGTAAAGTTGATCAGTTTTAAATGTTCGTACTAATGCTCCCCTGAGTGCAATGTTGTAACCTTTGTAACCGGTATTCTGTACATTTCAATGAAGAGACAAGAGGTGGTTGCATTGGGAGGAGAATAGCGGTTATTCAGGCTGAGGTAAGAATGGTTGGCATTGCATCTGTATGTACACGTTTCTTTCAATAAACTATATAGACACTGACGTGTTATATCACTTTTTTCATTAACACATTAATCTGTATATATCGCTGCTTTGTTTGTTTATTTAGATCTCCATTAGTATGGACGTCAACTCCATACTATTCTTCCTGGAGTCCACAGCATAAAGTGAAATAATAATAATAATAATTGCTTTTAGCAATAATAATAAATAAAACATACAAATCATACTGAAATTATAACAAACTTGAAACAGAATCAATCATAGAGAAAGAAGTGAATTGGAGATCAGAGGTCAAATAATAGAAATAATATTTATGAAATGAAAGTAATAATTAATGTACTTTCCAATAAATACAAAATTGAAGTACCAAAACAGTAAACAAATATTTGAACTGCTATAAATAATAACAAAAAATATGAATAACAAATGAATCAATATACACTCAACAAATATGATTCCTTTCAATTGCTGCTATTACAACAATACCATTCAATACCATAAAGAAAATTTTAAGAAATCTGAAATAGTATATATAGATTATTGTGTAATTTTCTGATGCAACATAGCACAACATGAGATAACACACCCATGTACCCCGCTGCAGTAACGTTAACTTACAAAGCCGCACAAGATTTAAAATATGTTTGAGTTAAAACTTTTGGTCCAACACAAAAAAAAGTTCTAAAAATTGACCTTCACCTTAGTCGTCCCAACCACACCCAAACTACCTACAAAATACCATAAGGATACACCACACCCCAAGTTATAATCAGAAAACAGGGAACCCCTATACATGAAAGACATGATGGAACACATAACCTTCACAACGGAGGTAATAAATCGCGTATGTGTGATCGGTCATTGACCTTTGCCCCCACCTTGTACCCGCTGTCAAGCCAAATACATGATCCTGTCAAATACATGACTTCGACACTACTTGGGGGTTTCCAATATACCTGAGACAAGGGGGTGGGAGGGGGTTAGTCGTTATGTGGGAGACAAAACCCAACCTAACCTAACCTAACCCCAATCGTAAGTCTAAATCTAGTCCTGAACAATGATCCCAACTCTAACCCTAACCCTAACACCAACCCTAACGCTAGCCCTAACCCTAACCCTAACCCTAACTAATGTGGCAGCTCAAGGATTTGGCCCAACAACGTACGTATGCTGACTCGAGCTGACCAGAGTCAGACTGTGTTGGCGTTCCTTAGGATTCAAAGTCTCTCGTTAGCTCATGCTGAAGGACAGTTGCATCAGGTAGGGTTATATAATCATATGGGTCTGTTATGTTACGCTATTGATACACGACATAACCCTAAGCATCACTGATGGACACAGTGGCATTGCAAGTTAATCTATAATAAATGTTAAAGGCTACGCATTTGGGACTTCTGAATAGTTATAATAAAATAGTATAAGATCATTATAGTGCTGACGTTTTAAATACTTAGTCTGAAATCTTCTACACTTTACAGAACTGTGGTCGTGCGTACCAGTTTAATCCTTCTTTGTACTATACAATAAGAGCTCATTTATTCCAAAATTCTCTTAATATCAGTTATTCCAAAATTCTCTTAATTTCAGTTATTCCAAAATCATCTTGTATTGTGTAGGTCGCTGATAACGTTACATGTAATCACTAATCTATTCGCTGTTTTCTAATCGACCGCCCCTCCTTTGTCATGATGTAGAATAAACACAAAAGGCAATACTTTGTTTTCCAGAAATTTAATATTTTAAAAGACTCCCGCTCTACTGAGCTTGTTTTACATCATATGGCTGTTCTTATAGGTTCCGTTCTTGATTCACGTACTTTAAATTGTGCTTTAGGTGTATTTATTTATTTGTCCATGTAATTACCATATCTCTGTTTAATCATTTTGTGTAGATGGCGCCGTTAATATAAGTTCCATGGAACTTGAGTGCGACGTCATCTCGTTTGTATTTATGTTTTTGCTGTTTTAATAAATGTGTGATTTGGTAGAGACAGACATGGGTATATATTATGTGAGCTCAATAGGGGACCAACTGTGCACACAGGGTATACAGCTCTGTTTATTCAGCGTGACGGTGAAAAGGTCAGAGCTGTCATCTACCGAGTTTCGTGGTGTGGTGTTCAATTTATACACTAATGGTTGGGCCACAGCAAGTAAATTTTATGCATGCTAGAATTCAAATCTAATGCGACAGGGCGTAATAAACAAGACGGGCAAAAAACAAAAACAAGATCATCCCTTCATTTTCAAAATTTGGGGTCATAAGCCTTAAAAGACGAGAAACGAGAATTGAGGTGATGACAAAACATGATATTACAACCAACAGGTCTTTGGATCAGGCTTCTAGAACATAGACGACCCAGTTCTGTTGCATCTGGGGTGTCACAGCACATCCACATAGAATCACCAGGACACATGGTGGATCTGGATGGGGTCAGAATCTTGGATATCGAACATGATTACTTCAAGAGAGGCATAAAGCAGGCCATATACATCAGGATACTTCAACCATCGCTTAACCGGGACGGGGGGCGATATCGACTTCAGACAACCTTTGACCCTTTGCTGACGTCACACGTGGGAAAAATCACGTGTCCACAGCATTTGGGTCAGATAGCTGAGGAAGACTGAGTGATTCAGTCAAAAAAATTCTGGTGAGCCAAATTTTGAGTTGGAGAACAGTTTAAGTTTTTCAAAACATATATGCTCATTTTCGGCATATATATTTTTTTCATAAGTAGGCGACAATTAATGCGCGCGTTGATGTCATCCGTAAAAATTACTTGCTGTGACCTTTGGTGTTTGGTCCAGGACTGAGAGGTACTATATGTAGGTTGAGTTCCATAGAACTCAA
>NW_017802403.1:419928-429487 GCF_001625305.1 Branchiostoma belcheri | reverse complement strand
AACATTTGAACATAATAATAATAATTTGACACAATAATAATAATAATACACCATAATTCCATTGGATGCCTTTAAATGACGTTAACGTTGTTTCTCGTTAAATGTATTGTAACCATGTCCCGCTAGAACGTAATAATGTATTCTATATTTACCTTTTTTTCAGATCCTGACATAGAACATTCTCTCACTGCTGTTATTGCTGTTGGAAAAGGATGAATAGTTTCTACCTGTTCCTGGCGGTTGCCGCCATCTTGTCTCAAAATGCCCGATCTGCCGACATCCTTGTCGCGACATTAACGTTCGGTAGTCCCTGGATCGACGTGGCGAAGATTGCCGAAGTCCTGGCTTCCCGAGGACATGACGTCACCGTGTTGGCCCATGCTAGTCAAAAGAGCGACCTCATGCGGAAATGGTCAACCTTGCAATACGAAACGTTTGGAGATCCAGAAAAACCACCGTCGGTTAAGGAATTTCTAGAAACTTTGCCTCGAAAGATGGTTAGTACCTTGTGCTGAATTTATAATTTTAATCCGAACCCGGCCGGGCTGTTTGAATGAACGAAAAATAGAAAAAAATGCATATATGCATATCAAGAATATTCAAAGTTTATATAAAGTTGTATCATATTTGTTATAATGTATCCTTTTGCTGTGACCTGTATACAATATCCTGAATGTACATACTAAATGTACAATATTCATTCTTAAAAAATACGAGTCAGGGACAATAAACCGATGTTACAGCACTTTGATAAAAATTCTTATATTAATATATATTAGCCTCGGTTCTTTTTTTTTATTACCGTTACTTGATATTGCAATGTTAATGATTTATATTGCGATACCTTTTATTGTGATTGTTACAGGCATTTTCTTCATCTGATGTCTCAGGCTTCCTGGCCTATCTCAACACCTCGACGTTTGCTCTGCTTGACTTTACTGAAGAGACGCTGAGCGACACTCAACTACTGAGGAAACTGAAGGACAGTCACTATGACGTTGTCCTGACGTACGCTGGTCCCTCCTGTGGGCCGCTCGTGGCGCAGTACCTGGACCTGCCGCTAGTCTGCACAATGAGGTCTTTCCCTATGGGACAAGGTGTGTTCATATTTGTACAGGGCACAGCCCAGTAATAGGGCTTTCCTATGTTAATATATGGGAACCTTTAGACCTTGAAGAACATACATTGGCAGGGTAGTCCAACTTCTCAAGTCTCCATTCACCAAATATGAAAAAAACCTACGCACCTAAACTATGCGAGAATTCAACCCGAACATTGAGAAGTGACCCCTGACCTCTCTGGACAGCTGATGACCGCATGTAAACCTATATCTTCTTCAGCGAGCCAGACAACACAAACATGGCTGCAAGTCTGTTTTTTTCAACATTGCCAACAAAATGAAAATACTACAACCCATACCTATAACATTCAAGTCCAAAACAACAACATTTCCCAAGAAAAAGACTTCTTTACACTTCACATTACATTTGCATCTCTATGTAATAGAACTGGACCCTAGGTGCCTGCGCTGATTACTGACCTTTGCCCTACAGTGCAGGCCAACATAAATATTGTAAAGGAATCTGAGTCTCCCTTTTAATATACTGAGACTTAGTACCTCCTATTCCTGCCGGAGAACTCACAGTTAGATACTCCGTGCTGTCCTACTTCGCGTTATAAGAACTTCCCCATTCCTTTTTGTGTAACCTGACCAACCTGATCAGTATTTACTACGCAATGAAATTACATTTGCGTTTATTATGCACATTATGTCTATTGAAAGAAACGTATTATTTTTGCTCTATTTTTGCTCTTCTTCAAACAAATAAGGTCCATGACCTGAACCAGACGTCTGACACCATGTTAACTAGTGTTGGGTCACACCATGTTGCAATTTTATAGCAGAACCTTTTACCGTATATATGAATGTGTTTGAGTAAGAGTAATTAACAGTCAGAGCAGAACATATGCGAAGGTAAACATTATGTATTTGCTGTGCAAATGTTTCCTTTCTAGTTATTAAATTACTTTATCCTTTTTTAAACATAATTCAGACATCCGAGCCACTGGATGCCCAAATCCTCTAGCTTACATCCCCACAGTGTCGTCAGGACTGTCTGATAGGATGACATTCCTGCAGAGGGTCAAGAACGTCTTGGTTTACTTCGCATTTTCTACCATGTCACAGCTTTTCTTCGAGAAGAGTTACGACGACATCGCAAAACGGTTTGTTATATACTTGCACGTGCACACATGTTTTAAGGATAGTCTATACGGGTTCCTCTATTTAATCCTCTGCAAATGTTTTTATTACCGCAAATGTATTTATTACGGTACTTATAGGGAAAATGTGTAAACTTTAAAGTTTCTTTGTGATGGTGAAAATTATAGCATAAAACTCATTTTTCTAATTACCTGCGAAATGGTGATATAAAATGTCAATAATTTGATAAGTGCACAATTACATGTATTATTGACTAACCAAAAAACATAGGAGCTGACAACATTCAAATCAATGTTCTTTGGAACATGGCCATTATACTACAAGTAATGTGTAATGTCCTTGGTTGGAACTATGACATAATTGCAGAAGTAGGTGTTCCCAAGGACATTAAACTACGTGTAATGTCCTTGGTGTTCCTTATATGGGCAAACGTGTTTAAAACGACTGTCAGGAATGTTCTATTTTTGCCAACAGAACTATTGGCGACAACTTCACCATCTCTTCTGCTCTTGCAAGAACGGAAGTGTGGCTCTACCAATCAGATCTCATGTTCGACTTCCCGAAACCCATGATGCCAAATATGGTCAGCATAGCAGGTCACGTGGCTCAGGACATCAACCCGCTTAGTGAGGTCAGTCCATAGAAAAGAAGAATTCGGAGATATCAGACCTCCATGAAATATTTAGATCTTGTGTAAATGTTATTTTTAGGATTTGTCTGATATATTAAATCTGCCATTTAAAAAAAGCCCCATTATTTAAGACAACTACTGAGTACAACGTAACTCGTTTAGAATCTCCTATGGCAATACCCTTCTATAGTGCAAGGGAATAAGATCATGTAACGAAAAGCACAAGCTGTCAGTTGTCAAGGAGGTCATTTAAGGTAAAAACATGTAGGGGTGGGACTGGTGAGATGGTTACCCTCTGGTGTGTTGTTGTCTTGTTGGAAGTGTTGTTCGTTTGCATGTGTTGTCTGCAAGCGCAGCAAGAAAAACGTCAAACTGAAAAGCATGTGACCAGTTTTCAAAGTCAAGGAAGAATGAAAACTTTTTTCGAGAAGGTCATTGCGTTTTGGGTAACGTTTGCTTGTTTGTAGACAATGTTTATTTTATCAAACCCAATGCAAAGAAATATTTAGCCGTTTCGACACCCCACACTACAGTCGCTTTTGGCATGATGTTCCTTTTCTTGTAGTATTGGCAGGATGTTCCTGTCAAGAAGACTTTCTTGACAGATGGTCACTATTGACATATGGCAGATTCATAGATGGGTACGCTTATAGACGGTTACGTTCATAGATGATTACGTTTACAGATGGTTACTTCCAGACTTACATAATGTTTTAACATCTATGGTTGCCATAACTTCTGCTAACAACACAGGATCTGGAGAAGTTAGTGCAGAGTTCTGGAGATGACGGTGTTGTGTTGGTAACTTTCGGCTCCATGGTGGCGACCATGCCCGCAGAGATAGCCGACATGCTGGCCGCTGCTTTCGCCCGTCTGCCGCAGAAGGTGGTGTGGCGCTACACCGGAACACCTCCGTCAAGTCTGGGTACCAACACCAGGACCATGGAGTGGGTGCCACAAAACGATCTACTAGGTAAATATTACCTGTGGCCGTTGGAAGAAAATTATACCCTTGTAGTATAAGGGGCATAGAATAAGCAACAAACGTGTCTAAACCGTTTCTATAATGATATTTTTGTTAGTCGTTAGGCTACAATAATTCAATTTTATAGATGACATCCGCGCGCATTGATTTTTCGCCTGATCTAGAAGCTCCACGGAACTCAATAAATCAGTACAGTACCGACTCATAAATGTCGCAAAAGGTCAACATGTGCCGACAAGAGTCTATATCACAAATTCACAATACCAGCTTTGTATTCCTGTGGTTTAACAGGATTTTTTCTTGGCTGTTTTTATTAGCCCGCGTGGAAAAGCTAGTTTGGGGTTATTCAGAGGATGTCATCCATAAAATTAAGTCAGTGTGGCCTTACAAACAGGGCGATACATCGACTTCTTATAATAGTGTTCTTCGTCATACTGTATAACAAACAGCTCATCCCAAGACGAAGGCATTCGTATCACACTGTGGTTACAACGGAGTAGCAGAGGCCATGTACCACGGGGTGCCGCTGGTCGGCATGCCTCTGTTCAGTGACCAACACGACAACATTGCCCGGATGGTGGCCCGCGGGATGGCGGTGTCACTGGACATCCACACCGTGACTTCGGAGGAGGTTTACCAGGCTATCACTACCGTTATTTCAAATCCTGTGTAAGTGTAAAGCTTTTTACAACTGCTATATTTCATTCCCTACATCTTTTTGGGTGTGTGAAACATTTGAGGCAACCAAAACATTTTCAGGGCATCCAAAATGAAATTAATGAATTTGCAAAGTGAAATTTCTGTTCATTCTTTCAATTTAGTAAGTTGAATCAACCCTACCCCGTAGCGTACTGATATCTATAAGGCAAACATGCTGCTGCCGGTTGCTTCTTTTGTATCATAGGTAGGTTCTAGTTTGTATGGGTTGAGACACAATAAATGATTTATTTTTAAGCTATTCAAAGCGCTTCAGGTATGAAATAATGACGAAAATAAATGACGTTAATATCAATATCAAACGGATTTCCTGATCCACTACATACATATGTTTTGCTTCCCTTGAATTGCATTGTATGACTTTACTTTTCCTTTTTTATTAGTGAACCAAATACTTCTTAGGTGTTGATACAGCATCATTGTATACGTGAATAGATTAAAGGTGTGGAACGTCTTCGACTCAAACTCTACTGTCCAATGCTTCAGGTACAAGGAGAATGCCAACAAGGTTTCCTCACATCTTCGTGACCAACCACAGTCGCCCATGGAGCGGGCAGTCTGGTGGATAGAACACGTCATCAAACATGGCGGCCTCCCGCATCTCAGGTCGAGGGCAGCCGAACTTCCCTTCTACCAGTACTATCTGTTGGATGTCACTGCTCTGATTGTGGCAGTTCTATCTGCCGTGTTGTTGTCTTGTTGGAAGTGCTGTTCGTTTGCATGCGTTGTCTGCAAGCGCAGCAAGAAAAACGCCAAACTGAAAAGCAAGTGACCATTTTTCAAAGTCAAGGGAGAATGACAACTTTTTCTCGAAAAGGTCATTGCGTTTTGGGTAACGTTTGCTTGTTTGTAGACAATGTTTATTTTATCAAACCCCATGCAAAAAAAATATCAAGCCTTTGTGACACCCCACACTACAGTCGATGTTGACAGGACGCTCCTTTTTGTAGTATTGGCACGATGTTCCTGTCAATACGACTTTCTTGCACAATTGACAGGGTGACTAACACCTAGAGCGAGCTTGTGATCCTGTTAATTAACTCTTGTATGAGCATGCACTGAGACAAAAACAAGTAGAACGGTGCAAAATACCCTTCACATTATATACAAATGTATCAATAAAAAACAAAATACCTTGTGTTTTGGTACATTGATTTCAGATACATGTAAATTGTGTTTCAGAGTCAATGCCCATATTGTGGGCGAGATGTTTATGACAAAGAAGTAGCTCAGTAGTCTTGTGGGTGTGTCATTCAGGACTAAGGACAGGTCAAGGAGATAGTTGACCGAGCTCGCTCAAAATTTTTCCTTAACTTATCTATTACACTGGTATTACTATTACAAAATGTAACTCAAATGTTGTAAAAATGGAAATGAATCACATGTATGCAACATATTACTGGAGGACACTGGCAGACTAATATAGGTGCTATGTGGGTGTGTCATTTAGCGCTAAGTACAGGACAAGACGTATTGTGTGTGTGTGTGTGTGTGGGGGGGGGGTTATAGGACTAAGTACAAGAACAGTAGTCTTGTGGGCGTGTCATTCAGCACCAATGACAGGTCAAGGAAACAGCTTTTTTACCCTCAAGGATCCCTGTTCAACATTTTCATGGATTGGCGGGAGATACACCTTTCTAAAGCCAACATGTTATATGGGAAAGTAATAAAAGAATGCTATGACTAGTTCCCTACACTGGGCCCCTGACGATGTAGCTGGAATTATCGATCTTTGTGTGATAAGATCACGACATTTTCTGTGCAACCGACGAAATTTTGCTTCATTCTTACTTGTAGATCTGTCTTTTTATTACGTCCATGTTTTTTTTCAGACACAAGGTGTTTGACACGATTGCAGCTAAAAGTAGTATGTAATGGAACAATGGGAAATAAAACGCTACAATGAATCCAATGACAGGCCGCCATTTTGAATCTTCCGGGGGATCGCATCAAAACAAGGCTCTTGGCTGTACCTACTTAGGCTTTTGTGTATAACACCTATGTCATCTTCGGTGGTATATTCAGTTCTCTTTTGGTAAAATACTTCTATGTCCCTGCCATGTAAATATTTTAGAATGTTTATCCAGCTAAAAGTAATAAATGAACATTTATTATATATATTTTCTAAGTAAAATCGGTAGTTGTATCGGATGTAGGGAGTCGCCACTCATCAATTTTCGGCTGACCTAGGCATCTGTTTATATAACAATATGGAATCCTGTTTCAGTGGAATGAATTATGGAGAAACCTTGAGTGGACCGAGGTCACATTGTGTTACCTCTTTAAGATTTTCGGGAGTCTTTTATGGGACTTAGGTGTGGCCTGTGTAGGATTTTTGGGAGTCTTTTATGGAACTTAGTGATCCGTATGTGTTAAGCGTACGATTCTCGGTAATCATTCAGTGTCCGAAGCACACAGTTTGTGTCTGGTCGTAGTCAAGATTTGAGTCAGTACACAGTGAGTGTGAATTGCAACGCAGTGTATGATTCAACAGACCAGGATCATACAATTTTTTTTGCACAGGAACGTTTAAACAACGACAACAAGACTGGCAATGAAAACATACATTTCCATGGCGACGGTGGTTGCTGTTAGGGTTATTGTTTGCATGGCACTGCCATGATTTCATGATTTTTAGGAAGACTTGGTACAGTGCACTCATCCCCTGAGTGTATAGTGTACGAGCCCTGGGGTCACAGAAAGTAGGGCCATCCGGGACAGAGAGGTCTTCCCAAGGGCTCCAGGAATGTGGGCATTGATGTGGGTCAGAGAAATGCCTGTGGACATTCCATTCCTGTGGACAAAATGCCTGTACCATTCCTAGACTTCTTGCAAACTGCACACAATACTGTACCATTAGGCTCCTCCCTGAGACGTCGCCTAAAACAAAAACAACTCGGCGGCCTACCGCTCATTGGAGATGGGTTTCGATCGATGACAACTGTTGATTGAGGACAGGGTCGTGGGAGGGGGGCTGCCGCCGTCGTGCTCCCTCGAGGTTCCTGATACTGTACAGGGGCTACGCTATACACTGGGCTGGATGCCAAAATCCTGGGCCCCGGCATCCTGTTTTGTTCGGTAGACTGAGGCAGTTTGTGCGCCAACTTAGATTACGCACTCCGGTGATCTGATGAGGTCCCGCCCAGAGGGATACTGTGGGCCAGAATGAGAATATCCTCGCATGCAATAGTTTACACCGTTACCTCAGATAATATAAGAAGCAATGACGAGAAGGCCTTAACCAAGGCCTCATGAAAGTACTTTGATTTATTTCAATCTTAAAAAAAAAATTCTTGTATCCATCGGTCAGGCGTGGTAAGACTGAACAGATCAAACCTGTTTACTGCGCCAGATACATCCCCCATCATCAGTACATACTGTAAAAGGTGGATGACCATTATGCCGTAGTTACGGAGATGGTGGACGCCTTCTTTCTCTTAGGAGACAGCATTTAGTAGTAAGTACGAGCTGGAAGAGATAGCGCACAAGGCTTAGTGATATGTTGATAATCAGGTTTGTTCTCCTTGGGGTCATTGGTTACCAGGCTGTGTCATGACCTGTGCGACTGAACAGGAAGCTTGCTGGGACAGGGGAACGTTACGGTTTTAGTACCACAAAATGCAGCATAATCTGCTCATACTGTCCCAGCGATACTATAAAATAATGATTTGGCAAACCTCAGCAGACTCACTGTGGTTCGTGGTAAAACAACCACAACAAAACCTGCGCGGTATCCCGATCGACGTGCCGACGTTTTGGGTATCGTCCCACACCAAGGGGCTAACAAGGGTGGTGTTTAAAAAACACACCGGCGACGTATTTTAATAATAAAATTATTACCTTCGCCAAGAAGGTTATGTTTTCAGAGGCGTTCGTGTATGTGTGTGTGTGTCTGTGTGTCTGTAAACAAGATAACTTGAGAAGGCCTTGATGGATTGTCTTGATATTTGGTAGGTGGGTAGGTCTTGATGAGACCTCAAAATGATTAGATTTGGGGCCCCCTAGCGGCTTGTTATGGTACTGCAGCTAAACTTCCGGTTTTCATATCTCATGATCTAAACATGTTAGGGTGACGAAATTTAGATGGTAGGTAGCTCTTGTGCTGGGGAAGAAGTGACGTGAGTTTAGACCCCCTAGCGGCTTGCTCTGGAACTGCAGGGCTATATGTTTGAAAGTATTCAAAAGAGGATAACTCAAGAACCGGTTGATAGATAGTCGTTATTGTTGGTATGTAGGTAGCTTACGTGATGCTTGATATAATTATGTGATTTGCATAATTTATGGGGAAATTCTATAAATCAGCTGCATTCCATGATAGGACTATTGAAGCTCGTGAAATTGGTAATTGAGAACGAGAGAAACACAGGCAGATATTGATTATGTAAATGAAGACCTAATTTGCATAATTAATTTTATAATTATGTAATGATAAGTGCCTGGAATTTCATACTTGTGGTATTTGAAAGATAAGTGAAGGTAAACACTTATCTTTATCTTATGAAAACATAATGTTTTCAAATTAGGACCTCATTTGCATAATTTATTAGGAAATGCTAGAATGGCATTGTTTGTTAATATAAGACTGTACATTGCGAATATGATAAATTGATATCCATGAAAATGAGAATGGAAATGAGCACCCTATTTGTTAAATCAGGGAGAATAATCTATAATTTGTCAGTCATAAAGATTAACATCATTTGGCGAAGGTATGAGATCGGGGACCTCTAGTTATTCGTGGTGTGGTGAAACCATATTGCTTTTTCTGATGTTTCTCCTCCTTCTCCTCCTCCTCCTGCCATATCTTTAAATGGATTCAGCTTCTTCATTTTAGGGCCTAAGGTCCTGAAATTTGGTATGGAGGTACAGTGGGCAAATACCCCTAGGCGTTTTTTAAATTATTTTGATACAGGCTTTTAGAATGGTTTTATTTGAGTTTTTTGGCTGTGTTATAGCAAATGTATTACTGTGTTAGTGTGCCTTGTTTACCACGTTGGGCATG
>NW_017802403.1:385651-419908 GCF_001625305.1 Branchiostoma belcheri | reverse complement strand
GGAATGCGGGCTATGAACGCTTCTTTTTATCTTGAAAATCAACAGTTTGCATTATGCAATCCTAACCAATAATGTAGGGAATAGCTATCCAACTGTTGTAGTCTTAGTTGTATGTTACTTCATACTATAGTTATATCAATGTAAAGCATTGTTTTCCCTTGTGTTTCTCATTCTTTCCCTGCCATGTGGTAAAATGTGGTGAACCCATCGCTATATTTGCTCCAAAGCAAATATTGGCCTTTCTAGTATTATAGTATAAATTTGTAACCCTTTTGATATACCTTGTTTAAAAGGAATTTTTCTTATAACGGATTGTTGTTTTAGTACTACTAGTATGTCAAAATGTGTGTGCTTTTAACACCGTATTGTATGTAGGAAGTTGTATTGTTTGTTTTTGAGGATGCTAATATGATGCATGCATCAACGACTGATGAAATGTGTACCCTGAGCTGTAACTCACATTCGTATGGATTTATGTTTGATTATTTAGGAAGTACGTGACTAAGGTATAGTTATTAGAAAAGAATGGTATCTGACGCAAGTATTACCAAATAAGGATGAGCTTTATAATAGGTATTGCCATATATAATAGACACGCTACGTGTACACCCAGTGGGTCTCCACCAGAAAGCAGACCGGGCGCTCGTCCAAGGTTCCCCAGATATCTGGTGTCTCCATATTCCACCTAACATGTCTGACTTTCCTCAGCGCCTTCAGAAATTCACGGAGGCGCTGAAGGGACTTGTGCAGAACTACCCCAAGGTCACAGTATGGGACCACAGACGTCTGTGGAGACGCAACCCAAATTGCAAACTACTTTGCGCCTGACGGCCTACACTTGTCCGATCTGGGAAACATCCAGTATTACAAAAGTGTCCGCGGGGCTTTAGACCGCCACATGCTCCTTCACAGCGTCCTATTAAAGAACCCTATTGAATATGCGTGTGTGAGTCTTTTGTGCAATACATTATACAGCCGCATGATGGCTTCTGGCGCCTGGGTTCGTCACACAGACGATCCTGGGAAGGAGATCATGCTGGGCGAGGCAGACTGTCCGGGGAACGAGTTAATTATTGACGGGCCAATGCCCAAACTCCCTCCGTGGCTAAGTTCCTTTTCGTGACTAACTCCCTTCTGAGGTAACGGTAACGAACAAGCGTCGAATTTAAACAGATTTTTCACTCGTCTGTTGTCGGAGTGTACGAACTAAAACAAACTTTGTGAGATTACGGACATCATCACAAAAACTTTGTCCATTCTTGTGGTTATTTTTAGGCACGTGCTCCCATGCATAACGCCGCAACCAGGATTTTTCAAACTAGTACGGAATTAGGGGTAGGTCGGAATTAAGGCACCCCCTCAGGATCTAAGTATTTATCTCGTTTTATCGAGAGATGCTGTTTTCCCTAGCGTCGCCAAAGAAAGGTACTTCGTATAGGTCCGTTTCAAATAGTGTATTACCACTGTGACAACATTTTATACCCCAAAATAGGAATCTTGCGTCTTGTTTAGACCCGCTACGGTAGAAATAACGCAGTGCCAGATCGCCGCCGTGTATATACGTTACGTACTAGCGAGCGCGCACGAAAATACCACCCGAGTAGAGTAGGTTATCACAACCCTTTAGAAAGACACAAAGAACACAAAAACGACAGATTTGCATTAAGAAAGGGAAATTTATGCCGGACTTGGCCGGACACGAAAGCCGATCCTCGCCCGCTAGGTTTACGTTGACCAGTGCACTACGTGCACGGGGAATTCCCGGTTTGTACCACACGGGGTCTCTTTGTTTGTATCGCACGGGCCACGCTCAAACTTTTCTGGAATTGACCAATCAGAGCTCGTTAAAACCATTTGCTCTCTTCACGCGTCCTTTCCACAAGCAGGACGCTCATTTACATGCTGATTTAGCCAATGACTGGTGAGAGCAGTCAGCGTCAGGATTCAGTCGACCACAGGACCCCAGGTTAGTAACACACACTCTGTATTAGCTCTCTGTAGTTCATATCCCTTGTGGGTTCCACTCCTGTAACTTAGATCCGAAACTAGACCACTGTAACTCTAAGACTAGACCATTGACTTTGTATATATACAGATCACAATACAGCAACCCGTACAATCGAAATCGACCCGGCTCTGTGTTTTACTTGGTTAACTAGCAAATCAGATAGACGCGTAACCGTGACGTAAGTAAAGTTAGACCAAGAACTAAACCGAGATCCCCGAAATACTACACTGATTCCTCCTAAATTCTACACTGGTTCCCATACCGGATTGTACGTCAAGTTGTTGTCCTGTGAACGCTGCTGTAATTGTTAGAATTTTCGTTAAAAGTTGCCACACACTTCGTATAGTTCGTAGCTTTGACCATCTGCTAAGCGTCCCCACGTGTTCCGCATTTTCGGCTAGCTTTCTCGGCCTGTTTTCCAAACTTTGCTAAGTTTATAGTTCACTTTGTCCGGCTGATTTTGTGGCGCTTTTGGCGTTATTGCTTTTCCCGTACCCCAACTTTTTCGGATAGAACGTTTTTCTCCGGTTAGAAAAGCCGAGTTTCAGTTTCTGAGAATCCCTATCTAAGCGTCACTTCACGGGTGGTCCTTTGTTTGTGTCGCATCTTGCATTCCTGTGCCATCTTGTCCCAGTTACCCCTGTGGTCGCCCCTCACTGGTCATTTCCTGCCCTTCTGTGGCTGTATTGTTTCTGAAAGCTGGTTTTCCCTTTTTGATGCGCTTTCCCATGCTTTCTTGTGTTTTTATTGCCCCGTCTAGCCCCGTTCTTTTGTGCCCTAGTATTTTTTCTCTCCGCTAAATTTGCCCTTTCCTGTTCGGCTATTTTTTCCTAATCCTCCTGCCTGGCCTTTTTGTTAGTCTGTCCTTCACTATGGCCCCAAAAGTTGACTTTGCCTTTGGTTTTGGAACTTCATATCCCGTCTCGATTCGTTTGTGGAAAGTCGAGCCAGTACGGCCAGGGGGCGAGTTGTTAGCAGACATTCCCGCGATGATAATGAAGACCTTTATTACCTCCATGAAAAATGGAGGTATTGTTTTTGGCGGGTCTGTCTGTGTGTCTGTGTGTGTGTCTGTGTGTCTGTGTGTGTGTCTGTGTGTGTTTCCGCAACTTTGTAGTCATCATAACTTCAGAACGCCTTTATGGATTGTGATGATATTTGGTATATAGGTAAGTCTTAGGAAGACGAAGGTCAAGGTCAAATATGGGCCTCCTGGTGGATGACCTTGGTACTGCAGCAGAACTTCCGGTTTTTGTATCTTTTGTTCTGAACATGCTATGGTCTTGAATTTTTGGTGACAGATAGCTTTTCCTTTTAGAAATAAGTGGTGTGGGTTTGAACCCCCTACCAACTTGTTCTGGAACTGCAGGGGACTTTCGGGTGAAATCTTTAAAAGCCAATAAGTCCAGATAGGAACAACATATTTTCATCATTTTTGGTAGGTAGGTAGCTTAGAGAGAGATGTACACGATTAAATGCAAATTATGCAAATGAGAACCTAATTTGCATAATTAATGAGGAAGGTCTATAATTAGTGTTTTACATTATAGTACTTTCATACATGTAATATATATAATCTATGGCAGATAGAACATCAACAGGTACCAATTATGCAAATGATGGCCTAATTTGCATAATTATTGCGAAAATTATGATTTCTTAATGGTGAATGATGGCAATTCTGTACCTTGTACCATGTGTAGGTTACTTAAATATTAACAACACTATGCATATATTATGTTAATATAGAGGCAATTTGCATAATTAATGAGGAAGTATAAATGAGGATGTTCAAATGAAATACTGCCAAAGGAAAGGATACACGAAAAATATTTTAAGTTGAGTTTAGAACATCATAAATGAAACTACATTATATTAATTGCCACCTTATTTCCATCTTCAATGAAACAAAACATTTACATAAACTCTACATATTTCATGGAGGTATGAAGTCTCAGAATTCTTGTTGTACATTTGTGTTCTACAGAACTAAGTACAGGTCGCATGGGTACAGAACATGAACATAAACATATACATTACATACAAATGAACATATAAGAGCGTAAATAAATGTCTAATTTCTATTCTTTTCGGCTTCATCTCGCTTAGTAGTGATTGTATGGATATATGCGGCTGTGAGATCACTTAGAGTAGGTTTATCGAAAGTTAAAAGGAATACAAATTTCTCTTTATTAGTCAAATATCTGAAGTGGGGAAATATACTTAATACATGGCTAAAAAATATGAGTCTATCTCTACTATACAAGGGGCAATCTATGGTGAAATGTATTTCATCTTCTATTTGGCCTAAACTACAGAATTGACAGGTTCTTTGTTCTAGAGGAGTGCGGTAATGTCTTCCTGATTCAATTCGTAATTTGTGACAACTGATTCTTAGTTTTGTTAATGGAGGACCTGTGACGTATGTTCGCTAAGTTGAGATATTTTTCTTTCGTTATAGGAAAGCTTTAATTTTCTTTCTATAATGACAGTTGACACGAGGCTAATCACCGCTGTTTCCCTACAGTTGCCCAGGCCCGGGGGCGTGGAGATACGTAGCCCCTTTGCCTTCTCTCAACCAGGGATACAGACATAAAAAGGTGAGTTCATACGTACTTTTATCCATAATTCTACAGGGTGTGGATGTTTGGTAACGTCGGCCAGTTTTGGCTAAGTTAATTTATAAGGCGCAGAAGGACTGCTACTTATGCAGTTCACAGCTGTCATGTCAAGTGTACTTTTGACGCACATTCTATATCAGCCTTGTCTTCAACTGTTTTCTACGTTTCGATGACTTGTTTAGGAAATGTACACCTTGTTTTGAAGAAATACATTTCAAACCGCTACCATTTGCTGTGACGTTCGCACCACGATATGTTTTGGCCGAGATCTTTATGAGGCGCGGTGTGAGGCATATTACTGTTGACTTACTTGCTGTGGATAGAGGGTAGCCATTTAAACGGGAGTTTTGTCAGGTATCATATACAATAATGGTAGGAGTGTATTTCATGTATAGATACCTTCAATGTGTGAAGTCCTGTCTATTGTTTTGTCCTGACACTAGCAACAAGCCTCACACCTTATCGGACCAATGACAGCCTTTCGTCTCTCCATACAGTTGCAATACCATGTGCCTTAGCTAGTGCGCAAGCTCTAGCCGGCAGTTGCAGTGCTATAGCCGGGACAATCACATATGCCAGAAGCCGTGGTCACAGCTGACTCAAGCCTCCCGGTCACAGAGCTGATCATGACAACTGACTCCAGTCTCTTTTGTGTAAAATTGTGTTTCGATATTGTTGATGATGGTAGAAGAAGCATGTTGATATCATATGTGTATTAAGTAGTAGCATCGTCGACAGAAAGAAGGAAACATGGGAAGGAACCAGATCAGTAGCAGAGCCATCACGTGCAGGCTATGTAATACATATAGTGCTAGCCACAGTAAACCTTACACCAGTTAGAGATTACTGGGGTGACTTACATACGTCTGTACTACGATGATACATTGCCTGTGTTTTACGGTATCTTAGTGTATATATTGTAATGACCTATTTTATATGTATTTAGAAAACCTCGCCAATGACGGTTCAAATCGAATCGAGGAGAATGTACACATTTTAAAAACCATGAAGATGCTGAACAATCGGTGTATATGGGAGCAGTGGTACGATTGCACTCTCTAACTAACTTGTAAGAACATGATAGTGCAAGACCTGATGAAACTCCGAACAGTTCCCTTGTAATTACTTAGACAGTTCTCTGTTATTGTAGTCCCTGTTATTGCTCCGGTTACAAATATGTTTGTTTCTTTGAACAAATGTATTATTCTTTGCTGAAGTGATGTACCACTGTTATGTGGTAATACAGAATACCATGGAGGTATGAGAATACTAAGTATATAGACACAGGATTTCTACAACAAGGGACGCCAGTTCAAGAAGCAAAATATAACTCAGTTAAGACTGAAAGGGTTAACGTATCCAGTATCATATAGTCATATATATAACCAGTCCGTCTTAAAAGTCTCCCGTGCCCAGTGTGCGGAAAGCCTTGTCTCTGCGTCTTTCCTTTATCCTCACATAGTTGCATTGAAAAGAACTTTATAATTCATCCGTTGGGTTTATGTCCAAACACATACTTTTCATAAAGAGAAGGAAATCTACTAGAAAAAAACAACAACCAAACGCGGTGACATATTGGTTTATATTCAGACAGTCACGACATCTCCTTTAAAACATTGAAAAGAACTTGAATTCATCCGTTGGGTTTATGTCCAAACACATACTTTTCATGAAGAGAAGGAAAACTACTAGAAAAAAACAAACATATTGGTTTTTATTCAGACAATCACGACATCTCATTTGAAACATCTGACTTCAAATGCTGACCATGTTCAATTCCAAACAATGATCCTGACCAAGCTGTCGAAAAAGCTCCAAAGTCATTGAAAAACGGCTAAACAGCTGGGAGGGAAGACCTCACCCGCAAGGTGTTGCCAAAAATGAATTCCCTAGGGAATGCGTGCGTGGAATATTTAGAATTCCTGGCAATTCAATCGCAGTACTATACTAAGGGCTCCGCCCTTGAGGCGTCGCCAAAAATGGCACCTTTTACCTCCGGCCTCCATGGCCGCTTGGAGGCCTAACAAGGTACGTGTATGCTACAAGGAACGTGTTGTATACAGACTAAGTAAGTTGTAATCTTGCGTACCTTTTTCTTAACCGTACACTTCCCCTTATTTTTGGTTTAACAAATTGCAATTACCCGCTGCCCGCAAGAGGCATCACTGGACCGTGCACCTCAGACCTAGCGCGCAGCTTCCACCAATTGCATGCTTATTCCTTCAGTTACAAGCTAGTTTTTATTGCTTTTGACATTTTAGATCCGTTGTGCCGGCTAAAAAGGAAAATTCTCACCGATATTTCACAGACACTTTTGGGGGTTGGGGGGTTGGGTGGCACTGGCATGCTGAGACCTTCAGATGATTTAGCCTTGACGAAATGTGTTGCCTGTGATAGCATCCATGAAACGTATAATTGTCGGCTGTTATGCAGAGAAAAGTAAAATCAATATTTCCAGATGTCATATTTTATTCCATTATGACACTCGTCCCTCGTGAAAAAGACGCCAAATAAGAGCAGAAAAAGGAAACATTTGACGGACTTTCAGCCGATTTTTCATTGCGCCGGTTGATAATCTGGTACCCATATTGTGTGTGTGTCATTTGGAATTAAAGACCAGGCAAGGCATCATTTGTAGGTGTGGCATAGATAGTGGGTGGGTCATTTTAAGACTAAGAACAGGGCCAAGTGTCTTGCGCGCATGCGAGAGTGTCATTTAACACAAAGGACACAGTCAGAAGTCTTGTGGGTGGGTGCTTTAGCACTTAGAACAGGGCCAGAAGTATTAAAGTATTGGGGAGGCAATTAGGATTAGAACAGGTCCAGGTCGGTCATTTAGCACTAAGGACAGGACCACAAGTCTTAAGATCTCATGGGTGTGTCACTTACGACAAAGGACAGGACCAGACGCATTGTGGGCGAAATATTTAGGACTAAGGAACAAAGACGACAGTCTTGTGGGCGTGTCATTCAGACACAAGTACAGGTCCAGGAGACAGTTTTTACCCACAAAGATGTTCAACATTTTCATGGATTGGCGGGGAATTATACCTTTCTAAAGTCAAAATATCATTGCACGAAGCCAAAATATAATTTGGGGATGTAAAGAACGTCATCACTAGTTACCTACGTTTTGCCCCCTGGCGATGTATGTAGCTGGAAATATCGATCTGTGTGTGACAAGATCACAAAATTTTCGTTGCAACCGACACAATTTTGCTACATTCCTATGACCTGCACATTTGTTATTTTAGGTCAATGTGTTTTTTTTAATAAAGTAGAAATATTACCGTTTTTCACACAAGTGCAGCTACGCGTAGTATGTAATAGAACAATGGGACATAAAACCCTACAATAAAGCCATTTTAATCTTTCGTGAGATCGCACCAAAACGAGGCTAATGCCGGTACTTACTCTGGGTTATTTACATTACAGTACATACATATTATCTTCGAAACTCGGTGGTCTATTCAGTTTTTATTTGGTAAAAAACTGCCTTCCATGTGCTAGCCATGTATGTGCATATTTTGTGAGGTTCATCCTGCTAAAATTAATACATTTAACAGAGGTAAAAAATGGGTTCATGCCTACAGTACCAAAGTTGTAGGCTACAGAATAATAATATACAGCGGCCATCTTGCTTTGGGCACTTGTAGAGTCATGATGCAGTCCCAGCACGCACAGCGCGTGCATTCCGAGATCTCGGCCTCTGCAACCCATATCTTCCAGGCACATTTAAATGGTAACGATCATAACCCAAAACAGACAGGAGATTATCCCTGGCAAACTTTTAGTTTCTTGGTGAATGAAAGTTATCACTATCAAACGGCCACCGCTATACGTCGATAAAGGTTAAACATCCAGGTTATTAGATACGCTTATTTGAATATCAATCAATAGTTTGTGCTTATCAATCTACATTTCTCCTCTGGTTTCTCAATCACTGACGAAAGCTAGTGGATACTAGTTAGCTGAAACGTCTGACCGTTTCCAAAATCATATCCATGTTGCTTAAGTAACTTCTTTTTGACCACCTCTATACATTTACAATCAAAAATGGCAGTTGTATCCGATGCAGGAAGTCGCTACTCATCGATTTTCGGGTGACCTCGGTATCCGTTTATGTACAATGTACATGTAAAGTGGTGATTTCGTGGTCTAAATGCGTAGACAGTGTGCGATTTACAACGTAGTATGTGATTCAACAGACCAAGTTTTTAGAGTGTTCTTTTTTTACACAGCAACAGCGTCGCCCTACCAATTATTAGAGGTGGGTTTCGATCGATGACAAGGGTTGATCGAGGACAGGGTCGTGGGAGGGGGGCTGCTACCGTCGCGCTCCCAGAGGTTCCCGGTACTGTACAGTATATACACTGGGGCGGGTGCCAAAATCCTGGGCCCCCGCATCCTGTTTTGTTCTGAATCAGTAGACTGAGGCAATTTGCATGCCAACCCAAATTACGCGCTTCGGTGAAGGATATGGTAGGCCAGATGAAGACTAGCTAGCTGCACGCATGCGACAGTATACACTGTCACCTATGTTTATATATAAAACATTAAAGTCGGTGAAAAGACCTTAGACAAGGCCTGAGAAAGTACATGTTTGTACTTAGTTTTATTTTAATCTTAAAAAATCCTCTTGTAACCGACCACTCTGGACTAGTAAGACCGATCAACTCAGGTCTGTGTACCTACGCCAGCTGAACTGTTGTCATGAACGAGCTTTGAACAGACTGAGAAAGTTAAAATCTTACCTGTGAACCTTTTTTTCCTTAACCGCCCATCTTTTTGGTAGTAACAAACTGCAATTACTTGCTGTCCGCTAGAGGCCGTACTTTGGACTCTGCACCTTCGATCTAGGGCCTTGTGGCACGAATTACATGTTAATTCCTTAAGCTAAAAGCTAGTCTATACATTTTAGATCCATTGGACTGGCTATAGCTAGAAATGAAACTTCTCACCGACATACAAGTAAAACGCACATCGGCGTGCAGACGCTTTTGCAGACTCAGCACAGCGCCACGTGTGTGATCGATGACAAGGGTTGATTGAGGACAGGGTCGTGGGAGGGGGGCAGCTACCGTCGCGCTCCCTAAGATTCCTGGTACTGTACAGTATATACACAGGGCCGGGTGCCAAAATCCTGGGCCCCGGCATCCTGTTTTCTTCAGTAGACTGAGGAAATTTGCCTGCCAACCCAGATTACGCGCTCCGGTGTGGTCTGGTGCTGAGGGATGTTGCAGGCAAGATGAACCCTAGCTAGTTGCAAGCATGTGACAGTATGCATATGAAACAATGACGACGGCTAGAAGACCTTTAAGAAGGCCTCATGAAAGTAAATGCTTGTACTTGTTTTTATTTCCGTCTTTAAAAAAAAAAAAAAAAACTTTTGTATCTATTGGCCCAGGACTAAGACTGAACAACTTAGGTCTGCATACCTACGCCAGCTAAACTGTTGACAAGAACCAGTTTTGAACAGACTGAGAAAGTTAAAATCTTACCTAAGCGCAATAATGAAATGTAGATTAGGTATAATGTCTTGTTCTGGGTAACTTGTTTACTGAAAACAGCAGAGAACATGCAGAATCGATATCCTCCTCAGTGTCTACTCCTCACATTGCAGGCAGCTGCGGAGACCTGTTCGGCCATTGCTCCTGCATCATGGACGAAACTGGACGTCACTTAATTGGTGGAGAGATTATTTCATTTCGATCTGTGAAAAACGACCAATAAGAGCAAACCACTATAAGTTGTCTTAGCTGTCCATACCAGGTATGATGGCGTATTTCAACGTCGTCTCTATATGGGGCAGTCAACCATAGAAGTATCCGTAGAAATATAAGGTAAACATATCAGAAAGGTCAATGTGTTTTATAAAATAAAGTTGAAGTATTACCGGTTTTTCACAAGTGCAGCTACGCTTAGTATGTAATGGAACAATAGGACATAAAACCCTACAATGAATCCAATGACAGGACGCCATTTTAATCTTCCGTGAGATTGCACCAAAACGAGGCTAATGCCGGTACTTACTCAGGCTTTTGTATATTACAGTACAGGCATATTATCTTCAAAATTCGGTGATATACTTAGTTCTCTTTTGCTAAAATACTGCCTTCCATGTGCCTGTCATGTGCATATTTTGTGAAGTTCATCCTGCTAAAATTAATACATTTAATACGTAAAAAAATGGGTTCATGCCTACAGTACCAAAGTTGTAGGCTACAGAATAATAATATACAGCGGCCATCTTGCTTTGGGCACTTGTAGAGTCATTATGCAGTCCCAGCACGCATAGCGCGTGGACTACGAGATCTCTGCATCTGGAACCCATCTCTTCCAGGCACATCTAAATGGTAAGGATCATATCCCAAAACAGACAGGAGATTATTCCTGGCATACTTTTAGTTTCTTGGTGGATAAAAGTTATCACTATCAAACGACCACCTCTATACGTCGATGAAGGTTAGACATCCAGGTAATAAGATATGCTTATTTGAATATCAATAGTTTGTGCTTATCAATCTACATTTCTCCTCTGGTCTCTCAGTCACTGACGAAAGCTTGTGGATACTAGCTATATATATAGTTAGCTGAAACGTCTGACCGTTTCCAAAATCACATCCAGTTGCTTAATTATATAAGTTACTGCTTTTTGACCACCGCTATACATTTACAATAAAAAAGGGCAGTTGTATCGGATGCAGGAAGTCTCTACTCATTGATTTTCGGGTGACCTCTGTACCTGTTTAATATATAGCAATATGGCCTGTTTCAATCGACTGAGTTAACAGTTAACAGCGCGTGCTTTTTTACAGACCTTGAGAATCATTCAGTAGACAGAGTTTACATTGTGTGCCTAGTGTAGAGAATCTCTCATTTATAAACTTAGTCCCCAGTGTGTGGTCAGCGTATGATTCTCGAGAATCATTCGGGTTCTAAAGCAAACAGTATTTATGTACATGTACAATGTACAATATACAATGTACATGTTAAGTGGTGATTTCATGGTCTCAATGCGTAGACAGTGTGCGATTTACAACGTAGTATATCTATATGATTCAACAGACCAAGTTTTTAGAGTGTTCTTTTTTTACACAGCAACAGCGGCGCCCTACCATTTATTAGAGGTGGGTTGCGATCGATGACAAGGGTTGATCGAGGACAGGGTCGTGGGAGGGGGGCTGCTACCGCCACGCTCCCGGAGGTCCGGGTATTGTACAGGGGCTACGCTACACACTGGGCCGGATGCCAAAATCCTGGGCCCCGGCATCCAGTTTGTTCGGTAGACTGAGGCAATTTGCCTGCCAACCCAGATTACGCGCTCCGGTGAGGTCTGGTGCTGCGGGATATTGCAGGATGAAGACTAGCTAGCTGCAAGCACTCGTGACAGTATGCACTGCCCAGTGCACGATTTTCTGGAATCTCTCATTAATAAACTTAGTCCACAGTGTGTGGTTAGCGTATGATGCTCAATAATCATTCAGTATCCATAGCAAACAGTATCTGTACAATGTGCATGAAAAGTCGTGATTTTGTGGTGTGAATACGTAGACAGTGTGTTATTTACAACGTAGTATATGATTCAACAGACCAAGTTTTTAGAGTGTTCTTTTTTACACAGCAACAGCGGCGCCTTACCCATTATTAGAGATGGGTTTCGATCGATGACAAGGGTTGATCGAGGACAGGGTCGTGGGAGGGGGGCTGCTACCGTCGCGCTCCCGGAGGTTCCTGATACTGTACAGGGGCTACGCTATACACTGGGCCGGGTGCCAAAATCCTGGGCCCCGGCATCCAGTTTTGTTCGGTAGACTCAGGCAATTTGCCTGCCAACCCAGATTACGCGCTCCGGTGAGGTCTGGTGCTGCGGGATATTGCAGGATGAAGACTAGCTAGCTGCAAGCACTCGTGACAGTATGCACTGCCCAGTGCACGATTTTCTGGAATCTCTCATTAATAAACTTAGTCCACAGTGTGTGGTTAGCGTATGATGCTCAATAATCAATCAGTATCCATAGCAAACAGTATCTGTACAATTGTGCATGTAAAGTGATTTTGTGGTGTGAATACGTAGACACCGTACATGCGTGATTTACAACGTAGTATTTGATTATTGATAAACAGACCAAGTTTTTAGAGTGTTCTTTTTTACACAGCAACAGCGGCGCCCTACCAATTATCAGAGATGGGTGTCGATCGATGACAAGGGTTGATCGAGGACAGGGTCGTGGGAGGGGGGCTGCTACCGTCGCGCTCCCGGAGGTTCCCGGTACTGTACAGTATAAACACAGGGCCGGGTGCCAAAATCCTGGGCCCCGGCATCCAGTTTTGTTCGGTAGATTGAGGCAATTTGCCTGCCAACTAAGATTACGGGCTCCGCTGAGGGAAATAGTAGGCCAGATGAAGACTAGCTAGCTGCACGCATGTGACAGTATAAACTGTCACCTCTGTTTATATATGAAACAATAAAGTCGGCGAAAAGACCTTAGACAAGGCCTGAGAAAGTACATGCTTGTACTTCGTTTTATTTCAATCGTAAAAAAATCCTCTTATGTCCGACCCCTCAGGACTAGTAAGACCGAACAACTCAGGTCCGTGTACCTACGCCAGCTAAACTGTTGGCATGAAGCAGTTTTGAACAGAATGAGAATGTTAAAATGTTACCTAGGCACCTTTTTCTCAACCGTCCATCTTTGAGGTAGTAACAAACTGTAATTACTTGCTGCCCACAAGAGGCCGCACTTTGGACTCTGCACCTCTGATCTAGGGATGGCACCAATACTAATAAATTCCTTAAGCTACAAGCTAGTCTTAACTACTTCGACATTTTAAAACAATTGGGCTGGCTAGAATTGAAATTTCTCATCGACATACAAGTTCGTAAAGACACATTTTGGGGGTGTGGTGGCACTGACACCTTGAGACCTTAAATGACCGCCTGGACAGATGATTTAGCCATGACGAATCGCGGATGTGCTGCCTGTGATACCATCTGTGAAACATATTATTGTCAGCTGTTATGCAGAGAAAAGTTGTCAAAACATACCAAAATCGATCAATCCGGACGCAGTGTTATTTTCCTTTGAGAAAAACATACCCAGAACGGTTAGCCATTCCATCGTTAGATTCTACATTTACGTTTCATTGTCGTCCATAAGAACACAAAAATCGTTATAACCTGTTTATGTCATTCATTTCGCAGGTTATTGGAAAATTAGTGTTTAGTTTAAGGAACTTTGGAAAACTGAGTTTTATTTCATAATATTTACAATGACAATATGCGATTTTTAACCAAAAATGTTGACATATGGGTCCTGTCCGGAGGGATATTGTAAGCCAGATGGAGATTACGCTAGAGGAGGATTCTGATACAGTACTGTATACACTGGGAGTCGGGAGTCCCGGTATCGCGTTTTGTTCGCCAGGCTAGATTACGCGCTCCAGTGACCATAGGGTCCGGTCCGGAGGGATATTGTGCGTGTGTATTTGTGTGTGTGTTTTGATGTTTGTTTGTGTGTTTGCGTGTGTGTGTGTGTGTGTGTGTGTGTGTGTTGGTGTGTGTGTGTGTGTGTGTGTCTGTAAACACGATAACTTGAGAAGGCTTGAATGAATTGTCTTGATATTTGGAAAGTGAATTAGTGAGAGGCCTCAAAATGATAAGATTTCGGGCCGTCTAGTGACTTGTTATGGTATTGTAGCGGAACTTTTGGTTTCAATATCTCATGATAGGCAAGATACGATCACAACATCTGAATGGTAGATAGCTAGGTAGTGACGTGAGGTTGGCCTCCTGGCAGCTTGTTCTGGGAGGTCTTCGCTGCTCTTTACTTATCTATTCATTTTTATTTATTTAAGAAGATTTACCACATTTGTGGAAGGATTGACAAAACAGGTGAATATCAACTCTTCAAGATGTCAAACCTGTGGCCAGACTGTAAGGTTTAAACCACTCACAGCGGGAAGGTCTCCTACTCTATTTGATAAGTATGGTTTTTTTTAACGTGCATGGGGTGTGGCTCTCACAAACACGGGACCTTCATCTAATTTCCTATCCGAGGGACGTCCCTTGCCGAAACTAGGTACTCATTTTCACTCGAGTGAAGTGAGGAAAGTCGTGGTAAGTACCTTTCCCAAGGGCACAAGATCGGTGACACCAGGCAGGATTCGAACCCGGAACCTCTTGGGCCTGGGCCGATCACGCCACACGACCCCACCAAACTTTACGACTAGATATGAGCCATACCATAGACCTCTTCATTGCTTTCTTTAATTTCCTACTACACTTACTATCTTTCAGGAATAATGTACCACAACACTAGGTTTGATTGATAACTATGGTCGCGGGTTGGATTTCTCCCCCTAAAAAACGGCTGTGGCCTGAGAAAGAATGAAAAAAAAAATAAAATCAGTCTAAAACGTAGCAATTTTATCACGACAAGTTTCAAATTGGGGGTTGTTAAAAACCAGAAAGCCAGGCCCTTTCACTGAAAATGTTTTACAGTAATGTCTGTAACGTCCATTACTGTTGTTTATTACCTTCAATGTTAGTTACTTCATCTGGTATATAAAAGTTACCTTGTTTTTCAATTCCTTATTGTTACTTGCACACCTTAAAGTGGAAGCTAAAACTGTAGACCTTTTCAGTGAAAATAAGCAAAAAGCCCATTTTGTAACCTCCGTTACCTAAACCACCTGTAGCAGAAAAGACATAACAAGGGATCGAATTTCCTGCTCCTGGACACTATAAACACAATCGATTGAAGTAAGGAAGAAAACTTATACATCAAAAGGAAATTAAATAACCCTCAATTTCGAAATAAGACTCAAATGTTCTAGCTTTCTTTGAGATTTTGCTTCCAAAGTTAACTACACATAGCTATCTTAATGTGTTCGATACGTGTGTATGTGCAAGTATATAATGTACTATAGACTCTGAGGTACTTCCATTCATACTGATGCCTAAACTAATGTCTTTTGAGGTGATGTCATGGATACAGGCTTGATCATACACACGGTTTATTCTGATGTCTCAGTGTTTTTGCTGCACGAAAAGTTGAATTGTTTATATATATCTTATCAAAGTCCGTAAATTATAGCTAACTTCCTAAGACATTTAAGCTGTCATTTGTTGGCAATCATTAATTGAGGTGTTTTCCTCAAAAATAAGGTAGGCTTGCCTGAAAAGAACGGATTTCCAGAGACAGTGGTCGATATATGACGGATCTACAGACGAAAGCATAGACAGCACAAACATTTACATACTCCGATCAACGCAATCTATTGCACTCCAGACGTTGCTTTAGTTGCCTTAGTTGTTGTAATTGCATTATATGCAATTAAATGTTTCGTTACACTTAACACTTGTTCTCCTTTTTGCGAAATTTGATATGGACAGTCACAAAACTGCAATGATGAAGGTCTTGTAGTGGGTGGCTTGTTTACTGAAAACAGCAGAGAACCTGCAGAATCGATATCCTCCTCAATCTCTCCTGCCCTCACATGACACGGGGAGGCGGGAGGACTCAGGGCAAGAACCTCCAGACTGCAAAATTCATTTCTGCATCACACTATCAGACTCTATGGCAGTCAAATGCAGAATTAGTTTTTATGTGTTGTGCATATTGTAATTGTCGTGAATCTGTATGTTTTGTTCGTACCCAAGTTGTATTTTTATGTACTATGTAAGGTCAGCACAATTCAGCGGTCCATAATTTTTTATGAACAGCTGCTATGCTGACCACTGTTTTGAATAAAGAATAAAGTTAGGACAGGCAGCTGCGGTGACCTGTGCGGCCACTGCGTCACTAGTTGGTGGAGAGATTATTTGATTTCAATTTTCAAAAAGAGTAGCAATGAGAGCAGCAAGGGTGTAAGGTGAGATATCGGTCAATACCTGGTATGATGGCGTATTTTAAAGTCGTCTCTTAAGGAACAGTCCACCATAGAAGCTTCCGTAGAAATATACGGTAACCATATCAGAAATAATCTTTCAAAGCCACCTACCTAAGTGTTCAACTATGGAAAAGTAACATTACCAGTTTAGTCCAACCTCCAAATAGTCCATTTAGTTTTAAAAATCTCACTTTGTATTGACGCGAACAGATACGGTAAATGTAAACACAGAGAGCATAACCTCTGACTGTACATAAACAAAACAACATTTAACATTACTTTTAGAGCTCAACCAGGCGCCCAAACAAGCATAAAGTCAGTTTTTTTACAACAACGTAGAAAAAGAAATGGCTGTCTAGCTGAAAAAATCGCATCATTTATCCACACATACTAAGAAAAGTGCTATTTTCAGTTGGTTTGGATGCTCTTACCTTCTGAGCTTGCGTTGAAAAGTGACCTTTGCCCTCGACAACTTACCGATGTTTGACACGAGCGCAGCTACAGTGTAGGTGTTTGTAATCGAACAATTGGATATAAAGTACTAGTAATGAACCTTTTCTTAATAACAGACGGGCATTTTAAATATTCCGGGTGATAGCAACAAATCGAGCTTATGTGTATCACTGAACACGTATGTTATCTTCAGCTCCTTTTGGTAACATATTGCCTTTCATGTGCCTGTCATGTGAACATGTCTGCAAGGTTCATCCTGCTAAAAGTAAAAGTGATAAATTCCATACTTACGGAAAGGTACGGGGTCATGACGATGTCCAATCTCGCATAGGGTGTATTCTCCGACTGCTTGGCATCTACAGCCCATCTCTTTCGGTCAAATTGAGATGGTAATCATCACACCCCTAAAAAAAAACAGGGGATGGTTCCAGTGGCACACTTTTGATTTCTTGGTGGATAATAATGAACACCATTAAACCACTGTTACGTTTACAAGTAAAACGGTAGTTATATCGGTTGGAGGGAGTCGCCATTCGGCAATTTTCGGGTGACCTTGGTATCCATTTATGAATTTATTTGGAATCCTGTTTCAGGGATAGTCAAAGCGCGTGCTTACTCCACGATTCTCGAGAACGTGTGGACCGAGTTCACATTGCCAGTGTGCCCGTACAGTCTACGATTTTCTTCGGAAATCTTTTATGGAACTTAGTTCTCAGCGTGAGTTTAGCGTTCTATTCACAGCAATCATTCAGTGGCAAAAGCACACAGTTTGTGTCGGGTGCAATACTGCGATTTCATGTTCTGAGAAAGCAGCGTGTAATTTTTAACTTAGTGTAGTGTAGTCGAATAGACTGAACAATTTCTGAGTCACTGTGTTTCTTCACAGAGCAACATTTAAACAACAACAACAAAACAAACAACTAGACGGCCTACCGCTTATGTAGGGATGATCGACGTCGTGGGAGGGGGTATTGTTTCCAGAACCATGCCTGTTCCAGAACCGTACCCAGGCACTGTTTTAGACATTTCAGTTTCGTGCCTGGGGGGTGGTCATGAGTCCCTGCCCAGAGGGACATTGTAGACGAGATGGAGATTAACCAGCACACAATGGATAGTTTACACTATATATGAAACAATGAGGAGAAGGTCTAAAACAAGGCCTCGTGATAGTACTTTGCTTTATTTCAATCTTAAAAATTCTCTTGCATCCATCGCTCAGGCCCTACGCCAGTTAAACTGTCGAATCTTTAATAGGTACATTTCCCTTAACCACACAGTCCTCCTTTTTCTGAAGCAACAAACTGCAATTACCCTCTGCCCGAAAGAGGCCATACCAATTACATGGTAATTCCTTAAGTTACAAGCTAGTCGTCATTATTAAAAAAAAAAAAATTAAGATCCATTGGGCTGCATAGAAATGAAACTTCTCACCGACATACGAGTAAACGCATATACGTGCATACAACTTTGGGGGGAGGGGTGGCACTGACACCTTCCTTGAGACCTTAAATGAACGCCTAGATAGATGATTTAGCCATGACGAATCGCGGATGTGCTGCCAGTGATACCATCTGTAAAACATGTTATTGTCAGCTGTTATGCAGAGAAAAGTTGTCAAAACATACCAAGATCAATCATTCCGGACGATGTGTTTTTTTCTCTTTGAGGAAAAATACCCAGAACTATTCTGTCGTTTAATTCTACATATACGTTTCATTGTCGTCAGTAAGAACACAAAAATCGTTATAACCTGTTTATGTCATTCATTTCGCAGGTATTTGGAAAATTAGTGTTTAGTTTAAGGATTTTTGGGAAACTGAGTTTTATTTTATGATATTTACCATGACAATATACACAAAAATGTTGCTATATGGGTCCTGTCCGGAGGGATATTGTAGGCCTGATGGAGATTACGCTCGCGGAGGATCCTGGAGGATACAGTACAGTATACACTGGGAGTCGGGAGTCCTGGTATCGAGTTTTGTTCGCCAGGCTAGATTACGCGCTCCGGTGACCATAGGGTCCAGTCCAGAGGGATATTGTGCGTGCGCGCGCGCGCGCGCGCGTGTGTGTGTGTTTGTGTGTGTGTGTGTGTGTTTATGTGTGTCTGTAAACACGATAACTTGAGAAGGCTTAAATGAATTGTGTTAATATTTGGAAAGTGAATTAATGAGAGGCCTCAAAATGATAAGATTTCGGGCCGCCTGGTGACTTGTTATGGTATTGTAGCGGAATTTTTGGTTTCAATATCTCATGATATAGACAAGATACGGTTACAACATCTGAATGATAGATAGCTCTTGTCGAGCCTTGTGCTGCATATATATGTGAAAGAAGTGACGTGAGTGGCAGCTTGTTCTGGGACGTCTTCGCCGCTCTTTACTTATTTATTTATTCATTTTTATTTATTTATGAAGATTTACCACCTTTGTGGAAGGATTGACAAAACAGGTGAATATCAACTCTTCAAGATGTCAAACCTGTGACCAGACTGTAAGGTTCAAAACCACTCACAGCGGGAAGGTCCCCTACTCTTTTTGATAAGTATGGTGTTTTTTTAACGTGCATGGGGTGTGGCTCTCACAAACACGGGACCTTCATCTAATTTCCTATCCGAGGGACGTCCCTTGCCGAAATTAGGTACTCATTTTCACTCGAGTGAAGTGAAGAAAGTCGTGGTAATTACCTTTCCCAAGGGCACAAGATCGGTGACACCGGGCAGGATTTGAACCCGGGACCTCTTGGGCCTAGGCCGAACACGCCAACGCTACGCCACGTGACCCCACTAGACTTTACGATTAGATATTGTATACTTTACGACTAGATATGAGCCATGTCATCGACCTCTTCATTGCTTTCTTTACTTCCCCACTACACTTACTATCGTTCACGAAAAATGTACCACAACAATAGGTTTGGTTGATGACTATGGCCGCGGGTTGGATTTTCCCCCCTAAAAAGCGGCTGTCGCCTTAGAAAGAACGAAACCTTTGAAAATCAGTCTAAAACCAATTTAGCACGACAAATTTCAAATTAATGACTGTTGAGACCAGATAGCCAGGCCCTTTCACCGAAAATGTTTTACAGTAATGTCTGTAAACTCCATTATACAAAACGGTGGTTGTTTATTACCTTCAATGTTAGTTACTGTACCTGGTATATGAGGGTTACCTAGTTTTTATGTGCCCGTACTTATTCTTACTTGCACCTTAAAGATGAAGCTACAAACTGTAGATCTTTTCAGAGAAATATAAGCAAAAAGCCCATTTTGTTACCTCCGTTACCGAAAACGGAGGTTACACCTGTAGCGAAAAAGACATAACAAGGAATCGAATTTCCTATTCCTGTGTACCATAAACACAATCGATGGAAGTAAAGTAGAAAACATATGAATCGAAAGGAAAATAACCCTCAATTTCGTCATCAGACTCAAATATTCCACCATACTTTGAGATTTAGCTTCTAAAGTTAACTACACTTAGCTATCTTCATGTGTTCTATATGATTGTGTATATCCCAGTATAAAATGTACTACAGAGGTACTACCATACATACTGATGCCTAAACTAATGGCTTTTGAGGTGATGTCATGAATACAGGCTTTATCATACACCCGGTTCATTCTGATGTCCCAGAGTTTTTGCTGCACAAAAATTGCATTGTTTTGATATATCTTCTGTATCTGTATCTGTATAGCCGGTATAACCGCCTTTCGGCGTAACACACCAGCTTCGCAGGCACGCGGCGCGGCGGCAGCTGGCTATATTACACCGATCGACTTGTTACACCTAACCCTTGAACTTCTAGCTCTAGACATTGTTTAAAGCTATCTATTGAAAATGCCCCTACTGTACTTGGTGACAGTGAGTTCCACTCTGCGATAGTTCTAGGAAAGAATGAATTCTTGAACACCTCAATCTTTGGTTGATAACTCTGGTGATTGAATGCATGGCTATTTCTTGTTCTCTTCTGTGCTGGTATTAGGCACTTAGTAGTTGGGACATCCACCAGTTTATTAGTCATTTTGTACATCATGCATAGTCTGGACATCTTTCTTCTGTCTTCCAGTGAGGTCCACTGTAGGTTTCTTTTCATTTCCGTGACACTAGCACATCTTTCATAGTTGTTCATACAGAATCTTGCCATTGCGTCACTAGTTGGTGGAGGGATTATTTGATTTCGATTTGCAAAAAAAGTAGCAATGAGAGCAGCAAGAGTGTAATGTGAAATAGCGGTCCATACCTGGTATGATGGCGTATTTCAACGTCGTCTCTTAGGGGACAGTCCACCATAAACGTTTCCGTAGAAATGTAGGGTTAACCATATCAGAAATAATCTTTTAAAACCACCTACCTAGGTGTTCAACTATGGAAAAGTAACATTACCAGTTTAGTCCAACCTCCAAATAGTCCATTTAGTTTTAAAAATCTCACTTTGTATTGACGCGAACAGGTACGGTAAACGTAAACACAGAGAGCATGACCTCTGACTGTACATAAACAAAACAACATTTAACATTACTTTTAGAGCTCTACCGCGGGCCCAAACAAGCCTGAAAGTCAGTTTTTACAAAAATGTTGCCATATGGGTCCTGTCCAGAGGGATATTGTTGGCCAGATGGAGATTACGCTCGCGGAGGATCCTGGAGGATACAGTACGGCATACACTGGGAGTCGGGAGTCCCGGTTTCGCGTTTTGTTCGCCAGGCTAGATTACGCGCTCCTATCCGGTGACCATAGGGTCCGGTCCAGAGGGATATTGTGTGTGTGTGTGTGTGTGTGTGTGTGTGTGTTTGTGTGTGTGTGTGTGTTTGTGTTTGTGTGTGTCTGTGTGTGTGTGTTTGTGTGTGTGTGTGTGTGTAAATACGATAACTTAAGAAGGCTAAAAGGAATCGTCTTTGTATTCGTAAGGTGAATTGACGAGACCTGAAAATAATTAGATTTCGGGCCCCCTGGCAGCTCGTTGTGGCACTGCAGCGGAACTTTCGGTTTAATATCTCATGATCTAGATTAGGTACGGTCACAACATCTGAATGGTAGATAGCCCTTCACAAGTCTTGTGCTGGGAATGAAGTGACGTGAGGTTGGCCCCCTGGCAGCTTGTTCTGGGACGTAAGAGCACTCGTTCTCATCCAATTGTACAAAATGCTGTCGCCGCTCTTTATTTGTTTATTTCCATGTATTTATGGAAAACACATTTGTGGAAGGATTGACATAACAGGTGTATATCACCTCTTCAAGATGTCAAACCTGTGACCAGAGTGTAAGGTGTGAACTACTCTCACCGGGAAGGTCCCCTACTCTTTTCGATAAGTATGGTGGGTCTTTTAACGTGCGTGGGGTGTGGCTCTCCCAAACACGGGACCCCCATTTAACGTCCTATCCGAGGGACGTCCCTTGCCGAAGCTAGTTACTCATTTACACCTGGGTAAAGTGAGGAAAGTCTTTCCTTTCCCAAGGGCCTTTCCCAAGGGCATAAGATCGGTGACACCGGTCAGGATTCGAACCCGGGACCTCTTGGGTGTGCAAGTAAGAATAAGTACGGGCATTTAAAAACAAGGTAACTTTTATATACCAGGTGAAGTAACTAAAATTGAAAGTAATAAACATCGGTAATGGACTTTACAGACATCACTTTAAAACATTTTCAGTGAAAGGGCATGGCTGTCTGGTTTGAACAGTAACCAAAGTTTTCGTGATTTTTGCTACGTTTTAGACCGATTTTCAAATTTGTCATTATTTCTTAGACGACAGCCGCTTTTTAGGGGGAGATATCCAACCCACGGCCAAACCCATCAATCAAACCTAGTGTTGTGTTACATTTTTCGTGAAAGATAGTTAAGCGTGTTTCTTTACAGAGCAACATTTAAACAACACCAAAACAAACCACTCGACGGCCTACCGCTCATGTTAGAGGTTGTTTTCGATCGATGACAGGGCAGGTGATGATCGACGTCGTGGGAGGGGGTCTTGTTTTCAGAACCATGCCTGTTCCAGAACCGTACCCAGGCACTGTTTTAGACACTCCAGATTCGTGCCTGGGGGGTGATCATGACTCCCTGTCCAGAGGGATACTGTAGGCGAGATGGAGATTAACCAAATACACACAATGGACAGTTTACACTGTATATGAAACAATGAGGAGAAGGTCTAACACAAGGTCTCGTGATAGTACTCGTGATAGTTTTATTTCAATCTTAAAAATGTTCTTGTATCCATCCGCTCAGGCCCTTACGCCAGCTAAACTGTCAAATCTTTAACTGTTACATTTTCCATAAGCACACAGTCCTCCTTTTTTTGGAGCAACAAACTGCAATTATAATTACCCGCTGCTCGCAAAAGGCCACACCAATTACATGGTAATTCCTTAAGTTACAAGCTAGTCTTCACTACTTTGACATTCTAGATCAATTCGGCTGGCTAAAAGGAAACTTCTCACCAACATACGTGTAAACTTACGTTCGAGCAGCCACTTTTGAGGAGTGGCACTGACACCTTGAGACCCTAAATCACCGCCTGGACAGATGATTTAGCCTTGACGAATCGCGGATGTGCTGTCAGTGATACCATCTGTGAAACGTATGATTGTCGGCTGTCGTTTGGATAAAAGTTGTCAAAACATTCTGAAATCAATCATTCCGGGCGCAGTGATATTTTCCATAACCAAGAATAGTTAACGATACCATCGCTAAATTCTACATTTACGTTTCATTGTCGTCAGTAAAAACACAAAAATCGTTATAACCTGTTTTTGTTATTCATTCTGCGTTTAGATTCGCCAGTCCTCTGTCGATAAATGGCGGATCTTACCAAGGTCTGATAGAATTGACAGTACAAACATATACATAAAGCGATCATCACAATGTATTGCACATCAGACATAGCTTTTTATTGCCTTTTGTTGTTCTAGTTACCTTATAAACAATTGAATATTCAATCACATTCATACTGTAGTCCTTTTTTTGCGAAATTTGACAGAGACAGTAACAAAACTGCGATGATTAGGTAGAGTAGGTATGATGTCCTGTTGTGGGTGGCTTGTTTACTGAAAACAGTCCTGTTGTGGGTGGCTTATTTACTGAAAACAGAGGAGAACGTGCAGAATCGTCCTCGGATTTCGCTGTCCTTACATGACAGGCAGCTGCGGAAACCTGTTTGGCCATTGCTTCTGCACTCAACTGGCGAAACTGGACTTCACTGATTGGTGGGAAGATGATCTCGTCATGCAAAAGGACCAATGAGAGCATCCCGTGTTTGAGGCGATATAACGGCCGGTACCTGACACGCTGGCGTATTTCGACGTCGTCTCTCGGCGACTTCACAGCGAGTTCTGAAAACTGTGAGAAGAGAAGTTGGGGCGCCGCGGAACCAAGACTGATTCAGAACGACGGCCCTACACTTTTACCTGCTTTGTCGACATATTGAAGACACAGCATACGGTAAGAAATGTGCCAGCTTGCTCTGACTTGCAAAGTTTTTCAATTTCATTCTAACTCCATCAAATTTCATATCTTTTATGAATCTAAGATTTTTGCAACATTCTACCAAAGAACATGCCCAAAAACGTTTATATATTCATACTTTGCATCAAAGTTGGCTCCTTGTGAACTTTGACAGGTATTTTTTTCTGTTCCAGCAGTGACATCAGAAGCATGAGGTGGACTGTGTTGGTCCTGGCTCTTCTGCTGTCCGTTTCCATCGGTGGGACAAATGGGCAAGGTGGGTGTGATTTGCGTGTATAGCATGAGTTGTTAGAAGGCATAAGTCACTTACAGATTTCCACGGTTTATTTGCGGTAAGGTATCCAAGGACATTGATCATACCAGAATCGTGCCTAGGAAAAATTACTAATAGATAAATGCATTTTGAATAGCACGGTCAGCGACAGACCCATCTTTTGCTAAAATCAAGATTTGAGCAATAGTGACTCAAGCCGCAACACGCGTCGACCAGTAAACAGCCCAGGTAACCACGAGACCAGCATTTAATGCAAAAGTTTAAAAAAGGGTCCATGGGACAGTCGCGGGCTCTTTTTTGGGTACTGCTGCCCCCAGTTTTTTTTAAAACGAGATGCCAAAAATCACCTCAAGACCCGGCGACTTACACCGTAGTTTAGCTATGATACAACCTGCAGTTCATCTCCTGGTGTCCGCAGTCCATCGGGCCAATATAGTTTGGATTTATCCCTGCCTGATAAGCTGCATAGAACTGATTTTCTCTAGTGCCCACTGAGATGTCTAAGGGCCCACTACAGGGTAGCGCCAGTGTAGCTATTCCCCATACGGGTACGGTGCCTAATAAGCCAGTGGCAATCACGCTCGTCACCCTAATAGCTACCAGAAAGGCAACCTAAGCAAAAACCACCCCCACGGATCGTCCATGGAGCCATTCCAGCACCATTCTTGCAGCCAGTCATGCCGGTCAGGAAAAAGCTATCTAGAAATCGGCCGGGGAGTCGCCCTCGTCCAGGAACCGCCTAAACAACGTTATCCAAGAAGTACATATAATTCAGTTATCCGAGAGAGCCACTCCAAACCTGCACAGAATTTGGCTGCCCAGAATTTGGCTTCCCTGAGGCTGAGAGCCATGCAAGAGCCAGCTGGGAATCGACCGAGCAGCCGTGGAAAAGTTCCGATAGGCCTTGAATTGGGGGAATCAGCCAGAAATTAGTCAGGGATCTGCTCAGAAATCGGACGGATTCACTCAGGTATCTTGCAGGAATCCATCCAAGTACTGGCCAGAAAGTCACTTGAGTTTAGTAACCAGTAAACACACAGCATCAGTCCAGGGAGCTGTTAGGAGCTGCACCGATCAGAATAGACTATCGGGGAGACGCTCAATATCAGTCCAATGAGCTGTTTGAAAGTTGCGCCGCTCAGACGTTGGTCAGAGGGCCGCTTCTCAAATTGGCAATGAGAGCCGCTCAGTAACCGCGTAGGTGCGCGTCGCCCAGAAATCGACAAAGGACCCACCCAAGAATTAGCCAGAAAGTGGGCCGAGAAATCGGCCAGACACCTAGCCAGTGATTGACCAGGGAGACGCCGTAAAATCGCTCAGAGACCCACCCAAGAATTAGCCAGGGAGTGAACTGAGAAGGCCAGGCCAGGCACTCACCTAAGATTGACCAGAAAGATACCGGGAAACGATCAGGCAGGACCCAAATATCGGCCCGGGACCCACCAAAGAATCGGCCAGAAAGACGCCATAGAAACGGATGCGCCCAAATATTATCCAGGGTCCCAACAACGAATCGGTCAGGGAGACACCGGGGAATCGGTCAGGAGCCAACCCAGGGGTTAGCCAGGGAGACGCCGTGAAAACGATCAAGCAAGCTCTGGGGAATCTACCAAAAGAACCCGAAGATTCCGTGAAAACGACTATAGAGACGCCAAAGAATAGGCCATAGACCCAACAGAAATTAGCCAGGGAGACGCCAAGAAATCGACCAGGGCCCAGTTAGGGATTGTCCAGGTAGACGCCCAGAAATTGACAAAGGAAACGCCCAGGGGTAGGCCAGTGAGACGCCTAGGAATTGACCAATAAGGCACCGTGAAAACGATCAGGGAGTCACCCAGGAATAGGCTAGAGAAACATGCGGGAACTGGCCAGGTAGCCGAAGAAGAGAAGCCTGGGGACCTAAACAGAAATTAGCCACGTAGACGCCGTAAAAATTGTTGTGGTACCCATCCTAAAACCGACCGGGAAACGCCGAGGAATCTACCAGGGACCCATCCTGGAGCCGCGCAGGGAAACGCCAAGGAATAGACTAGGGGCCCATCCTGGAACCGACCAGAGAACCGCCGAGGAATAGACTAGAGGCCCATCCTGGAACAGACCAGGGAACCACCGAGGAATTGCCCAGGGGTTAGTCAGGGAGCCGACGTGAACACGATCAAGCAAAACTTCAAGAAATCGACCAGAGACCGACCCAGTAATTTGTCCAGAAATACGCCGGTAGGACGATCGGGGCGTCTCCCGGGAATTGGCCCGGGAGACGCAAAGGAATTGGCCAGAGACCCAAAGAAGAGCTCGCCAGATGGCCGAAGAAGAAATGACCAGGGACCCGCCCCGGAATTGGCAAGGGAGCCGCTGTGGAAACGACCAGGGTGACGCCCCAAAATCGGCCTGGGACCAACCAGGTACCAAAACTGGTAAGAGAAACGCCAAGGTCAGGTCAGGGACCCGCCCCGGAATTGGCCAGGTGGCCGCTGTGGAAACGATCAGGATGACGCCCAGAAATCAGTCTGCGACACTCCCAAAATTTGCCAGGGAGACGCCGTAATATCAACCCTGGGTCCACCCAGAAATTGGCCAGATAGCCGCTGTGGTAACGATTAGGAAGACCCTAAGAAATCGGCAGTGGTTTCACAGAGGAATTGGCCAGGGAGACTACGAGAAATCGACCAGAAACCCACCCAGGAATTGACCGACGATCGATGAGGAAAATACAAAGAAATATGACCGGCCTGGGAGATGCATGGAATTGGCCAGGTAGATGCCTGGTTAAGTACTAGACATACCCAAATACCATCAGGTTGCATCGCGTAGTAGAAAGATCCCAATACCACTAGGCTGTATCGCCATATAGATGGATCTAAATATAAAATACCGACCAAAAGCCGAGCAAGATTCGATGCTGGCCGTTTTTTCATTCAAATTCCCTTTGTGTTGGTCCATAAATGATTTCACATATTTTAAACTTGTCCCGGTGTTATGGTCAGTTGTCAGAATTTCAAAGAGCCTTGAAGCTGTCAATCAGCATTATTTACCAGGCGGATAGCTAGCTTCTGGTATTTGAGGACTGCATGTATAATTTTTACCCTTTTGATATGACGGCACGCGGATAGAACAGCCATTCTGTGCGTCAACAGTTTGTAACAAAATGGGGTGATATTCCACCTGCCTCATGTATTTAATTAATGCTGCCTCCTTGGCCAAAGTTACACAACGAAAATATAACAATATCGAGTAGAATAAAAATCTTCATATATTCGTAACACGTTTGTCGGATGGTGTTAGAAAGAGGACTTAGCCGCGATAATTAGCACAAGACTGAACTAAGGTAGGTGTTTGATATATTATAGTACGCATCGTGAATTTTGTCTCTTGTTTACATGTAAACAAGATGAGGTGGCAGTAATGCCGTAAACAGGATACGTGTTTTTACATGAAGCCAGCCCAACGAGGCACAATGACATAGCAAATTTCCTAGCCTAAAATCAGCTGAACACCCTCTACTAGTCTAATGCACTAACCGCGTTGATGACTAATGTGCGATTTGAAATCTTGTTCATGTAAGGTGACAAACTGTGCTCACCTGTTCAAAAACAATTTATGTGATAGGTGCGATCATGAGGTATGGTATAGAACATAATTGTTTTTGAAGGATTTGGAAATTTTATTAGTGTTTTCTTACATGGCCTTGTATATGTTTATAAAAGGTATGTTACTTGTTTTTGCAGAATAAGTTTGAAACTACATGTTTAAAAGATAGTGTTGTTGGTCGAAAACCGTAGATGTTTGCAAATTTCACATAAACATGTAGTCCAATTGCATCATTAGAATATGGCTTTTTGTCAGCTCTTGGGGGTCATCCTATGAGGATATATATCTTAAGCAATTCTTTATGCACCAAAGGTACAATGTAGGTAATTGTTAAACATTTTGAGGTATTCGATGTGAAGAATATTAAATCGTTTTTGCTTTTTTTTTTTGCAATCGCATGAACCCCATAATCTGGTCCCCTATATTTGTTCCAGAGTTTGTTTCTCTATGTAGCATAATAACGAGTAGCGTACAAGTGCCACATTGTCTAAGTTTTGTGTATCAACCAACCTAGCTGGCAAAACATGTATAACAAGAGGTCGATGGTCGAGGTCATACCTTCTTCATGTATTAGTTTGGGTTGTCAGAAATGTGCTTCTGTATATTGTTTGACTTTTATTTTGCTGGTATGTGAACCAGAAGGATACGTGATTCATAAGTCGTAGTACAAAAACACACGTTACACAAGTTTAGAAAGTTTCCGACATAGTCGCAATACTTGTTATTGTCGACACTACAGGGCGTATCTTTTCGTTTTTGGAGTGGTGTGATTTTCATGTTGGTAGTTTTATTGACTTGCACGCTACTGGAAAGAGTCGCAGTCCCTAGGACGGAACGTTGACCTGCGGTTTATGCTCGCATTGGGAATATATGTCCCGAGGCAGAAGTTAACATCATCTGTTGTCTTCCCCTACCCTGGGAACAATTATTGTAGATTTCTAACATGTCAACCTCACAACTGAATTATCTTGTATAGTAAGTGTGTCTTAAAATGACGTGTAATTGTGGTGTCAATTTGATAGTATGAGAAAACAGTATATACATGTAAAGATCTTTTAGAGCTTTACAAGTAACTACTGGCCAATCCCTATCACACCACCAGGCAAATCTTGGCAAGGCAGTGTCCATTACTTTAATATATTCTGGGTAAGGTTAGGCTAACTTCTTTATGACTGTACAACTGTACATGTACATAAATGCCTTATCTGTTGTCAATATGTTAAAAACCCAAAGTGTCTTAAAGAGTCGTGCTCGGTCAATGTCATAACCAGCCCTGTACCCATGTTATTACCACCACGGTAGTCAGGAATAGAATGAGACAAATCTCTGCAGCTTTTTCTAGTATTGTGCCGCACTACTTTAAAATACGAGATTCGCCCATTGATACTGTGTTAGCGACCTTAAGTATCGCCTGTTAGGGGTCTGCCCAGTCTTAGCGTGGAGAACTTGAGCACAATTTTTCCAGTTTTTCTTTACATAGTCTTTAGTATTCCAGAATAATATTTAGGAAGAGAAAATGCAATGACCTTGCTCCATTCAAGCATGCTCAAAACTGTGAATGATCTCTTATTAAAACTTTGGCCACATGCACATATGGCTGGACAGTGCCTTGTGTTGATCAATTCCCAGTGGATAACTTATAGCTTATACAACTGATTGCTTACCAGTTTCTGAAAGACCCGTTTGCCCCTGCCATTAAAACGCCACCTACCACAGCCCGGACAAAGTACAAAATGTCGACCCGAGGCCACGTAAAGAACCTTTATCGACCATTGCGATAATTGCGACCATTGCGATGATTTAGAAACATTCATTTGGTTGTTCACTCTATGAATTTGTCTGAGGAGTACACTCTTTTCTTTGTTTAAAACAAAGTACAACTAGGACATGGATTCTATTTAATTTTAGAAAGTGAAATTTGGCTGCTCTTTCCATGTAACATGAAAAGATGGTACTGATACCACCACCCGGATGCAAGTGTCCTTCATGTGAAGCCAGCTCCATAAAGCAAAATAACAAATGAATTTTCCCTGCCTCGAGCAGTTGAACGTTCCTTCCTCTGCTAGTTGATAATGTACTGCCCTCGTAGCTGACTCAAGTAAGAAGGGACAGAAACTCTCTCCTTGCAACCAAGGGCTGTATTTGAGGAGCTTACAATTGAGTGGGCTTAATTGCTAGGGTCTGGGTCCGGAACGGATGCCATTATTAGCTAAGGGGAGCTCGATACGGCCCCAGGTGTGGCCATAGGACTGTAGGGTTTAACCACTCACACCGGGATGGATCCCTACTCTTCACAAGTGTGGTTGGTCCTTTATCGTTGGAGTGTGGCTCTCCCCAAACACGGAGCATCTATTCAACATCCTATCTGAGGGACTTCCCTAACCAAAGCTAGGTACTCATTTGCACCTGAGTGAAGTGATGACTGTCGTGTAAGTTGCTTTAGTTTTGTTTTTCTGCTTAATGTTGTGATGACTGTACTCGTTGTTTCATACGTATTGGTTTGGAACTTCCACAGATTTTATGGCGTCGACATAAAATTTCATTCTTTTTCTGAAATGTCCAGAATTTCAAAGAACCTTGAAGCTGACAATCAGCATGATTTACCAAGCGGACAGCTAGCTTGTGGTATTTGAGGACTACACGTATAGTTTATCCCCTTATTGATATGACGGCACGAGGATAGATATATAGAGCAGCCATTCTGTGCGCCAACAGTTTGTAAAAAATGGGGTGAAATTTCCCATGTCTCATGTATTCAATTAATGCTCCCTCCTTGGCCAAAGTTACACAAGAAAGGTACAACAATATCGAGTAGAATGAAAATCTCAATATATTCGTAACATCTTCTGTCGGACGGTGTTAGAAAGCGCACTTGGTCGCGATAATTAGCACAAGACTGAACTAAGGTACGTATTTTGATATATTGTAGTACGCATCGTGAATTTTGCCTCTTGTTTACATGTAAACAAGATGAGGTGGCAGTTATGCCGTAAACAAGATATGTGTTTTTACATGAACCCAGCCCCACTAAGCAACATGACATAGCAAATTCCCTAACCTAAAAACAGCTGAACACTTTCTACTAGTCTAATGCACTAACCGCGTTGATGACTAATGTGAGATTTGAATTCTTGTTCATGTAAGGTGACAACTGTGCTCACCTGTTCAAAAACAATTTATGTGATAGGTGCGATCATCAGGTATGGTGTAGAACATAATTGTTGGATGTTTGAAGGATTTGAACATTTTATTAGTGCTTTCTTACATGGCCTTGTATATTTTATAAAAGGTATGTTACTCGTTTTTGCAGAATGAGTTTGATATCTACGTTTTTACAGATGGTCTTGTTTGCCGAAAACTGTATATGTTTGCAAACTTCACATTAACATGTAGTCCAATTGCATCATTAGAATTTATCAGCTTTTAGGGGTCATTTTATGTATATCATAAGCAAATCCTTGTGCACCAAAGGTAGGTCATTGTTTGTGTAATATTTTAAGGTATTCTATGTGAAGAACATTTGATCGTTTTTTTTTTGCAATCGCACGAACGCCATATTCTGGTCCCCATAATCTGTTTATAAGTTGCCTGTATTTTGTTTGGTGATGTCTCAGGACCTTATAATTAATAGTTTTTAAATTAAAAATAAAACTAGCTTGTTGGGGTTTAGATTATTTCCTGTTGGATTTTAAGTCCATTTGTACATTAATTTCTGGCCCATGTCGAGCTGACGATCTTCTAAGTGCCCGGTTGGGAACACTGACAGGAATTGTGATATGTAGGTCTAGTTGTATTCAGAAATATTGTCCAAGAAAATCCTTCATTCGTACTCATTCAGATTCCACAATTTGAGGAAGCTCCAATTTTTTACAGTATCTTGTTTGTATGTCGGAGTGGAATATTTTGTCCAGAGTCTATATCTCATCTCATACCTGAGCATCATACTTAAGTCCTTCCAATACTGTTTTGACATCTTCCATTTCGCAACGAACCCTTTTACAATTACTACATTTGTATACTGGCATTTACTATTCAAAAGACTTCGAAAGGTTTTGGTCTTTGTTTCTAAGGATGCAAATCTTCCTCGACAATCAAGGTCGCCAGGTGGGGGGGGGGGGCTTTGTAATATCGATAAACAGTTTTGCACAATTGTTATCGGTCATTAGCACTAGGTGTATTTTTCCTTTGTGCCTGTTGGGCTTGTCCACAACTTGGGGCATATTGTGGTCACTGAGTAACAAACGGCGGTGCAAACCTGAATAGGGACTGCCTGGCTTGTGACAGCAAAACACAGTTTTCGTCCTAAAAAGACAGGGGGTTATGTAACTCAAGCAAAATGCAGAAAGTATATTTTTCGGCATTTTCTTTACATGGTAAGTTGATTGAACCCTTTAGCATTCCAGAACAATATTAAGGAAGAAAATGCAATGTCCTTGTTCCATACAAGCATGCTTAAAAACTGTGAATGATGTTCTATTCAAACCTCTGGCCACATGTACATATGGCTGAACAGTGCCTTGTGTGTATCCCCTTGGATAGCTTATAGCTTATAAAGCTGATTGCTTACCAGTTTCTGAAAGATCTGTTTGCCCCGGCCATAAAAACGCCACCTACCACAGTCTGGACAAAGTACAAAAGCTCAAAGCCGTGGAATAAAAATTTTACCGACCATTGCGATGTTTCAGAAATAGCCATTTGGTTGTTCACTCAATGGGTTTTTCTTAAGAGTGCAGTCTTTTCTTTGTTTTAACCAATTTAAAAGTACAACTAGGTTATGAATTCTATTCAATTTAACTGCGGGGGCCCATATATATATGGGTTGCACATACCGTACCATCTATATAGTGCCCTGTATATGTGCGATTTGGGGGTGTTTCTCGTGCAACGCATCACACCGCAGCGAAACGCAACGATTGCGGAAGTAACTACGCCACCACAGGGCAAAAAAAGTCAAGGGTCTGTGACCTGATTAAGACATGAAATTATTTGAAAATATTGTGTAAAAATTGCCAGCAGGACAAGGGTTAAGAAAGTGAATTTCGACTGTTCTTTCCGTAAAAACATAAAAAGATGGCACTGATGGCAGTGATGCCGCAACCCGGATGCAAGTGTTCTTCATGAGAAGCCAACGGAAAGCAAAATAACAAATGGATTTTCCCTGATTTTCCCTGCTTGGAGCAGTTGAACACCCCCTGCCCTGCTAGTTAATAATGTACTGCCCCGGAGCAGACTCAAGTGAGATTTTTTTTTTCGATGGGACGGAGACTCTCTCCTTGCAGCCAAGGGCTGAATTTGAGGAGCTTACCATTGAGTGGGCTTAATTGCAAGGGTCTGGGTCCGGAGCGGCAGCCATTATTAGCTAAGGGGACCTCGATACGACTCCAGGTGTGGCCATAAGACTGTACGGTTTCAACCACTCACACCAGGATGGATCCCTACTCTTCACGATAAGTGTGGTGGGTGCTTTAACGTTGGAGTGTGGCTCTCCCCAAACAAGGACCATCTAATTTAACATCCTATCTGGGGGACGTCCCTAACCAAAGCTAGGTACTCATTTGCACCTGAGTGAAGCGATGAATGTCGTGTGAGTTGCTTTTGTTTAGTTTTTCTGCTTATTGTTGTTATACTTGTACTTTCTTGTTTCCTAAGTATTGGATTGGAACTTTCACAGATTTAATGGCATCGACATAAAAACTCCATACTTCTTCTGAAATGTCGAGAATGTCAAAGAACCTTGAAGCTGGCGATCAGCATGATTTACAAAGCGAACAGCTAGTTTGTGGTATTTGGGGACTACACGTATTGGGGTGAAATTCCCCATGCCTCATGTATTTAACCAATTCTCCCTCCTTGACCAAAGTTACACAACGAAGATATAACAATATCGAGTACAATAAAAATCTCCATATATCTCGATAATTAGCACAAGACTCAACTAAGGTAGGTGTTTGATATA
>NW_017802403.1:375070-385631 GCF_001625305.1 Branchiostoma belcheri | reverse complement strand
TCTATTCAACATCCTATCTGAGGGACTTCCCTAACCAAAGCTAGGTACTCATTTGCACCTGAGTGAAGTGATGACTGTCGTGTAAGTTGCTTTAGTTTTGTTTTTCTGCTTAATGTTGTGATGACTGTACTCGTTGTTTCATACGTATTGGTTTGGAACTTCCACAGATTTTATGGCGTCGACATAGAATTTCATTCTTTTTCTGAAATGTCCAGAATTTCAAAGAACCTTGAAGCTGACAATCAGCATGATTTACCAAGCGGACAGCTAGCTTGTGGTATTTGAGGACTACACGTATAGTTTATCCCCTTATTGATATGACGGCACGAGGATAGATATATAGAGCAGCCATTCCGTGCGCCAACAGTTTGTAAAAAATGGGGTGAAATTTCCCATGTCTCATGTATTCAATTAATGCTCCCTCCTTGGCCAAAGTTACACAAAAAGGTACAACAATATCGAGTAGAATGAAAATCTCAATATATTCGTAACATCTTCTGTCGGACGGTGTTAGAAAGCGCACTTGGTCGCGATAATTAGCACAAGACTGAACTAAGGTACGTATTTTGATATATTGTAGTACGCATCGTGAATTTTGCCTCTTGTTTACATGTAAACAAGATGAGGTGGCAGTTATGCCGTAAACAAGATATGTGTTTTTACATGAAGCCAGCCCCACTAAGCAACATGACATAGCAAATTCTCTAACCTAAAAACAGCTGAACACTTTCTACTAGTCTAATGCACTAACCGCGTTGATGACTAATGTGAGATTTGAATTCTTGTTCATGTAAGGTGACAACTGTGCTCACCTGTTCAAAAACAATTTATGTGATAGGTGCGATCATGAGGTATGGTGTAGAACATAATTGTTGGATGTTTGAAGGATTTGAACATTTTATTAGTGTTTTCTTACATGGCCTTGTATATTTTATAAAGGTATGTTACTCGTTTTTGCAGAATGAGTTTGATATCTTTTAAAACTACGTTTTTACAGATGGTCTTGTTTGCCGAAAACTGTATATGTTTGCAAACTTCACATTAACATGTAGTCCAATTGCATCATTAGAATTTATCAGCTTTTAGGGGTCATTTTATGTATATCATAAGCAAATCCTTGTGCACCAAAGGTAGGTCATTGTTTGTGTAACATTTCAAGGTATTCTATGTGAAGAACATTTGATCGTTTTTTTTTTTTTGCAATCGCACGAACGCCATATTCTGGTCCCCATAATCTGTTTATAAGTTGCCTGTATTTTGTTTGGTGATGTCTCAGGACCTTATAATTAATAGTTTTTGAATTAAAAATAAAAATAACTTGTTGGGGTTTATATTATTTCCTGTTGGATTTTAATTCCATTTGTATATTGATTTTTGGCCTATGTCGAACTGACGATCTCCTAAGTGCCCGGTTGGGAACACTGACTGGAATTTGGATATGTAGGTCTAGTTGTATTTACTCGTAGAAGTATTGTCCAAGACAATCCTTCCTTCGTTTCTGGGTGCTCATTCAGCTTCCACCATTTGAGGAAGCTCCAATTTTTTTACAGTATCTTGTTTGTATGTCGGAGTGGAATATTTTGTCCAGAGTCTATATCTCATTAACCTGAGCATCATACTTAAGTCCCTCCAATGCTGTTTTGACATCTTCCATTTCGCAACGAACCCTTTTACAATTACTACATTTGTATACTGGCATTTACTATTCAAAAGACTTCGAAAGGTTTTGGTCTTTGTTTCTAAGGATGCAAATCTGCCTCGACAATCAAGGTCGCCAGGTAGGGGGGGGGGGCTTTGTAATATACATACACAATTGTTATAAGGTCATTAGGACTAGGTGTATTTTTCCTTAACTGTTGGGCTTGTCCACAGCTTGGGGCATATTGTGGTCACTGAGTAACAAACGGCGGTGCAAACCTGAATAGGGACTGCCTGGCTTGTGACAGCAAAACACAGTTTTCGTCCTAAAAAGACAGGGGATTATGTAACTCAAGCACAATGCAGAAAGCATATTTTTCGGCATTTTCTTTACATGGTAAGTTGATCGACCCCTTAAGTATTCCAGATCAATATTAAGGAAGAAATTGCAATGTCCTTGTTCCATACAAGCATGCTTAAAAACTGTGAATGATGTTCTATTCAAACCTCTGGCCACATGTACATATGGCTGAACAGTGCCTTGTGTATTCCCTTGGATAGCTTATAGCTTATAAAGCTGATTGCTTACCAGTTTCTAAAAAGATCCGTTTGCCCCGGCCATAAAAACGCCACCTACCACAGTCTGGACAAAGTACAAAAGCTCAAGGCCGTGGAATGAAAATTTTACCGACCATTGCGATGTTTCAGAAATAGCCATTTGGTTGTTCACTCAATGAGTTTTTCTTAAGAGTGCAGTCTTTTCTTTGTTTTAACCAATTTAAAAGTACAACTAGGTTATGAATTCTATTCAATTTAAGAAAGTGAATTTCGACTGTTCTTTCCGTAAAAACATAAAAAGATAGCACTGATACATCAACCCGGATGCAAGTGTTCTTCATGTGAAGCCAACCCCGGAAAGCAAAATAACAAATGGATTTTCCCTGATTTTCCCTGCTTGGAGCAGTTGAACACCCCCTGCCCTGCTAGTTAATAATGTACTGCCCCGGAGCAGACTCAAGTGAGATTTTTTTTCGATGGGACGGAGACTCTCTCCTTGCAGCCAAGGGCTGAATTTGAGGAGCTTACAATTGAGTGGGCTTAATTGCAAGGGTCTGGGTCCGGGGCGGCAGCCATTATTAGCTAAGGGCTCGATACGACTCCAGGTGTGGCCATACGACTGTACGGTTTCAACCACTCACACCAGGATGGATCCCTACTCTTCACGATAAGTGTGGTGGGTGCTTTAACGTTGGAGTGTGGCTCTCCCCAAACAAGGACCACCTAATTTAACATCCTATCTGGGGGACGTCCCTAACCAAAGCTAGGTACTCATTTGCACCTGAGTGAAGCGATGAATGTCGTGTGAGTTGCTTTTGTTTAGTTTTTCTGCTTATTGTTGTTATACTTGTACTTTCTTGTTTCCTAAGTATTGGATTGGAACTTTCACAGATTTAATGGCATCGACATAAAAACTTCATACTTCTTCTGAAATGTCCAGAATGTCAAAGAACCTTGAAGCTGGCAATCAGCATGATTTACAAAGCGAACAGCTAGCTTGTGGTATTTGGGGACTACACGTATTGGGGCGAAATTCCCCATGTCTCATGTATTTAACCAAATCTCCCTCCTTGACCAAAGTTACACAACGAAGATATAACAATATCGAGTACAATAAAAATCTCCATATATCTCGATAATTAGCACAAGACTCAACTAAGGTAGGTGTTTGATATATTGCAGTACGCATCGGGAATTTTGTCTCTTGTTTACATGTAAACAAGATGAGGTGGCAGTAATGCTGTAAACAGGATACGTGTTTTTACATGAAGCCAGCCCCACTAAGAAAAATGACATGGCAAATTTTTATACCTAAAACAGCTGAACACACCCTGCTAGTCTAATGCACTAACCCCGTTGATGACTAATGTGAAATTTGAATTCTTGTTCCCGTGACGTGACAACTGTGCTCACCTGTTCATAGAAAATTTATGTGATAGGTGCGAGCATGAGGTATAGTATAGGACATAATTGTTTAGGCAGATACGGATTTTTGTTGGTGATTGAAACAGCTGTTTCGTCGAGTGTAGCCAAAATGGTGAGCTTTTCTCTAATGTGTTATCATCGCTGTATTTCTTTGTAATTGGGCAGATGGTAGGGTCATTGTACCGCACCAGAAAGTACCTAATTCCTTCTGCCATCTTGTATCTGTATAAGAGCCAAATCCGTCCAAAAATGGAATACTGTTGTCACATCTGGGCTGGAGCTGCACAGAGCTCGTTGAGCTGTTTAGACAGGGTCCAAAATCGTGTGCGAAATCTCGTTGGGAGAGACCTGCACGCCACGTTACAACCGCTTTCTCACCGGCGCGATGTTGCTAGCCTGGCGTTACTATATCGATATTTCCACGGCAGATGCTCTGCTGAACTTCACTCCCTCGTACCACCACTCAGAACATTCCCTGCAAGAACACGCTTAGCCACCTCAACAGCAGAAAAATCACCCTTTCTTCCTCAATAGTCCATCAGTGAAGAGAAAATTTCATGCTGACAGTTTCTTCCCCAGAACCACTTCACTGTGGAACAAGCTTCCCCGTGAATGTTTCACCGCTAATTACAACCTCCAACGGTTTAAATCAATGGTGAACAAATCTCTGACCACGCAGTCATCACTGTAACCCAAAACATGTAAGTGGCTCTCACGAGCCTTGTTTTGAGGTGAATTCTGAAGTAAATAAAAAAAAAAAATATGGTGTGCCGTTATTTCCGTGATGATGCACGTTGTTTTCTTTTCACCCTAGCTGTTTATATACTAAGGTAAATTTATATTTCAGAAACACCCCTATTTCTGTAATCCTGTGCAATACGCCGTAGCTTAACCCTATCTAGACCGGGCTTTTTTGAGCAAGATTTGACCGGGGGGGGGACTCTTTTGACCCCCCCCTCAGAACTCGCTAACGGTATGTCGTATGACCACCAAATTTTCAGAGGATTGTGTACAAGTAAAAATTTATAATATCTACAATTTTTTGTCATTATGACGTAATATGACGTCATTATGACGTCATTAATGTGATTTTATTGGCCAAAACCGTCTAGATAGGCTATTTCCCTGAAAACTAAATGGTATACAACATAACTTTACCAAAAGTGTTTATGACAGAATATTAGGGTGTACTGTCTTATGTTGCCCATAGCAACATCGGTGACGTCATAAAATGACGTCATACATAAGATATCCGCCATCTTGGATCATCAATGTTGAATTTTCAAAAATAGTTTTTTTTTTCGTGATAAAGCCTAAAATACATTGTAAACATACTAAAGACCTTCATTTAAACCTTTTTTTGGAAAAACAAATGGAAGTATTGATGAAATTTTAAGGAAAATAATCTGTATATACCTGTTCTAATGATATGGTCCGCCATCTTCGATTTTGGCCAATGACGTCATCAAACTAGCATAAATTATGCATATTTAATGATAAAATTTACATAAAATTACATGGGATGTTATTAATATTAGAAACAATGAGTAACTTGACATAAAACCCATAAAATTTTATTGTTGAAACAAAAATTACTAAATTTAGCAAAAAATGCCTGTCAGAAACCCGTTGCCATGGCAACACAAAAAATCATTATCTTATTCCAATGATAGAAAATTGTTGCCAACAATATTTTAGGAAAAGTCACCAAGTTTAGTCGTTCTAGCCCTAGCCGTTCAGATGCTATGTGACATCAAAGTTGGCGCGGGCACTTTTAGCCCCCCCCCCCCCCCCCGGATCTAGATAGGGTTAAGTACTGTGTTGTATGTAACTAGGCGCGGCTTTGTAAGTAGATATTAGGTGGTTGTTGTGTATAATCGTTTGCGAGTATCTTGTGGCTTGGACTGTTTGTGTCTGTAATTGTGACTGGTTTGCTTCTACTATGATACCTTGTGAAATAAATGATATGTAGTAAATGAAATATATTGTTGTGGAAGATGACTCAAAATATAAAACTTCACGGAGAATTGTCACCTTTGGAGACTTGTTGGGGTTTGAATATTTCCTGTAGGGTTTTGATTCCATTTCTGGCCCATGTCAAGTTGATGGTCTCCTAAGTGTCCAGTTGGGAACACTGACTGGAATTCCAATACGTACATGTATGTCTACTTGTATTTAGTCGTACAGTCCGAGCCAATCCTTTCTTTAGTTTCTGAGGTGGGTTGCCCCTGCTCATACGGATTTCACACTTTTGAAGAAGCTCTTTTTTGCAGTACATTGTTTGTTATCTGTGCCTCATTCTAAAAGTCCCTCCAACTCTAGTCATTCTGTTTTGAAATCTTCCATTTCGCAACGAACCTATTTACAATTAGTACATTTGTATACTATTAGAAAGACTTTAAAGGATTTTTGTGTTTGTTCCTGAGGACGTAAATCTGCGTCGACAATCATGGTCGCCAAGGGGGAGGGGGTTGTAATATACATACAAGGTTAACACAATTGTTATAGGTCATTAGCACTAGGTCTTAAGTGATTTTGTATTTGTTGGACTTGTCCAAGACGTTGGACATATTATGGTAACTTATCATGAGTAGTTTAAGAAAACGGCGGTGTAAACCTGGATAGGGACTGCAGTAAAAAACAGAAAGAATATTTACCGGTCTTTTGTTTTTATTGTAAGTTGATCTAACCCTTTAGTATTCCAGAATAATATTAAGGAAAAAAATGCAATATCCTTGCTCCATACAAGCATGCTTAAAAACTGTGAATGATCTTCTACTTAAACCTCAGGCCACATGCACATATAGCTGAACAGTGCCTTGTGTTGATTAACTCCCAGTAGATAGCTTATAGTTTATACAGCTGATTGCTTACCAGTTTCTGAAAGACCCATTTGCCTCTGCTATAAAAACGCCACCTACATACCATGGTCTGGACAAAGTACAAAAGGTCGATCCGAGGCCACGTAAAGAAACTTTTACCGACCATTGCGATATTTGTGACCGTTGCGATGATTTAGAAACAGTCATTTGGTTGTTCACTCTATGAATTTGTCTGAGGAGTGCACTCTTTTCTTTGCTTTGCTCCAAAGTACAACTAGGATATGAATTCTATTCAATTTCAGAAAGTGAAATTTGGGTGTTCTTTCCATAAAATCATTAAAAGTTGGAACTGATTCCGCAACCCAGATGCCAGTGTCCTTCACGTGAAGCCACTTCCGGAAAGCCAAATAACAAATGGATTTTCCCTGATTTTCCCTGCCTGTAACCCTCGTCACTCCTTGAAGTTTGCACGTCGTCCGTGTTGCGTCCGTTGTCTCTGTTTGTGAGGACAATGTTGGACTTGGTACGAGCATTAGGAATACTGCAGTTCCTTCCGTCTCTCGGTTGGTCGCGGGATGCTCGGTGTACTCTTCCGTTTCTTGGCTGTTCAGGTGTGACCTTATTCCGTCTTCTCCTGTCGTAGACCCCGAGACCTACACTTGGATGGATGGCAGTCTTCCAATTACCTGCCAAGACGTTTACTCCTTCTGTGTTAAGTTGGTACCCATCAGGTCGGTAAAGGGATTGTTTGATCAGTCTACCATCTCCGAGATTGTCATTGTTTGCAATGGCAATGAAAGGGGTCTCCTGTCCAAGAATCTGAAGGAAAGAGGTTACATCGCGCGTCTCTTCCATCAAGTGATTGTTGTGGACTGTGGATATCACGATGGCTGCGCTCGGATACTTAGTGTGGGTGACAGTCACTAACTCTCTGAGGTTTTCTTTTACCCCATTTGCTGCCTTTTCTTGTCTGATGTCATTGTTCCCCACGTGCAAAACTAATATTTTGGATCAAGGTCAGCAGTGTTCTTTATCAAGGCAGAGGCCTGGGGGATAGTCATTGCTGAGTATTTTGCGACCTTCTTACCGAGGTAAAGCATAGTAGGGATTATACCCCTTGTGTTCGAGTCTTCTACTATATATTAGCTATGATTATATCTGTCTGAGACTGGTTTTTACTGGCCTGGAGACGCCGGTTTGGAGGAGTGCCTCTCTGTGGTCTGTTGACGAGATGTGGACTGGTTGTCTCAGAGCTGTTTGTTGCCTGCTCTTCTTGTGGTGTTATCTCTTCTGTTAGAGGAAGGAACCTGTTATTTTTAATAAAGCCGTTATCCAAATGAACTGTGTGCAATATACATGTATATATTTGCACTACAACGTCGATGATAATGATAAGGATTATTAATGAATGAATGACTGAGGTAGGATTTTTGTTTTTGACATTTCTTTCTCTGATGTTTCGTGGTGTAAAGGGTGAGGGTTTTAGGATTAGGCTTTTTACCCGGGTTCGAATTCGTGCCTGTGCTCTTTCGTTTTTCACTCATTGAATATATATCTTCTACTATTTTTCATGATGGTGTCGTATATTTGCAGTCACGTTCCCCCCTTAAAAAAGGTAGGACAGGTTCGGATATGTCATCGATCATTCAGCGACATAACAGCGACCGTTTCAAATGACATTCGATTGTTTAAGAGACGAAAACGCGTCCATGCTAAAATGAAATTTTTCTGTTTTCAGGCGTCCGAGATAACAGGGGCACCGAGTTCTTGCTGACATTTCTGGAAAACTTTCAGAGGCAAGGACATCAGCCCGCACTGTTCATCAGCACCCGATCTCCGACAGCGACCGTTACGATCACACTCCCTTCTACAGGCCAAACCACCACAGTTACGGCCACCAATGGGCAGGCGAGTCTTTTTCTCATTCCTACAGATACTGTCATGGTCATTGTTTCTAAGAACTCTCACTTCTTGTTTGACTATTGAGGTTTTTTGACGTACCTCTATGTTCTCCTCACATTTCCAAGCCGGGGCTCGGCCGAGTTTCTGAGACCAAAACGAACGATATAAAAGACGATAAATCACACAAAACGTTTAAAGACAACTATAAGCATAATTTATTCATATTCTTAATATGATTTCTCTAAATAGGTCGTAATAAGCATAATCTAGTTTGATTTATGGTTTTCTAAATTTAAATGATAATATTCTTAGTGTAAAATTCCCCTCCTTTGTCATACTTCATTGAAACATGTTGTTATTAATTATGCAAATGCCAGAAAGTCCCATGCAGTTCCAGAAATAGGTGCTAGGAGGACCAAGCCCACATCACTTTTTCCTGACAGGAAACGCTATCTATGAAGTGAACAAAAAGTAAAGACCATAGCTTGTTCAGGACAAAAGATAAAAATCCGGACGTTCAGCTGCAGTACCAAGGTCATCCACCAGGAGGCCCATATTTGATCTTGACCTTTGTCTTCCTAAGACTTACCAGCATACCAAATATCATCACAATCCATTAAGGCGTTCTGAAGTTATGCTGACTAAAAATGTGCGAAAACACAAACACACACACACAGACAGACACACACACACAGACAGACACACACACAGACACGCCAAAAACAATACCTCCGGTAATAATACACCCATACATAATGATTCAACTTTTCACCTACGTACCAGCACAAGGGATCGGGCTTCCAAGTTTTGCACCGGTCCTTATGGTCCATTTCTCAGGAACCGATTGTGCAAGTGACCCTCCGGAAATATGACGTGAGCAACGGGTCAAAGGTGGTTGGAAGTCTGTATCAGCCCCCGTCGTGATTAAGTCACAGTCCCTTACAATCTTTAAAAGACGATCGTCCCTTACGGAACGATTATGGGCCTAATGACGTAATGACTTGAGTTTGTTGCCGATATTTATTCATTTATTTATTCTCTGTATTATCGGTAATGTTTTTTATCTTGACAAATATTTCAAAATTCTTGAAGATTAAAAACTTTAAGAGGAAACATTCATTTACATATGACATCATTAACAACAGATCAGTACACTTTTAAATTAAAGAAACTAACTCATAGATATTCATACATTAAAAAGATACAGGATGAATCATTTCATAAATTTGTTTTAGAGGAATTTTGTTTGGTAGAAAAAATATTGTTTCAGTCTCTCCGTTCAAAATTTTGGTAGTGTGAGATGGCTTTGTTGTCTAAGAGTCTTCCAGCTATTTCTTTCCTGTCATTTGTGACCATGTAGTGCAGGGGATGGTCGCTTGTCTTCATCTGGGTTAGCAGAGTTCTCGCTGCTTCCTCCCGTCGTAACTACAGTGTGGGCAGAACTAGTGGGGCAGACTGCAAAGGAACACTAATCGACCTCCATAAAAACGGTTTTAATGGCCGAATGGAGCGGTTTTCGAGTCTACATGAAGACACAAACAAACCTGCACATGCTGAACCTCCGGTGTTTTTTTACAGGTGACAGAGGTGGACCTGAATCGAGTAGCCGTGGAGCTTCGTGGCAGCAGAAAGAGCGACAAGGCCATCCACGTCACGTCCGATGAAGAGATCGTGATGTACTTTTTTTCTTAAATCACTTTAAACAATACAACAATAACAATGTGTACCTAACTATAGACTGTCACAGGTTGACCAACATTTGGAGCTCACAGCAAAATTTGATGCTTACATAATAAGAGAATGACTTCCAAGTAGCAACATGAACACAGTAGCACAAAATACAATTGTTTTGTTATAAAAATGCTTAGAATGTACAGTTCACAGCATGTTTTAAAAGCCTTGAAAGAAGGTCTAGGAGGATCGTATGTGAAGGGCCGTATGTTGAATAATGAAAGACCGATTCATATTGACACCCACAGTTACGGAGTGTTTGCTGAATGGGCCACGTCTGATGCCTACCTGGCCCTCCCGACAGACGTGTTGGGGACCGAATACTTCGTCGCCTGTATGACGGTCCGACGCGCGTGGAGCGAAGAGGGGTGGTATAACTTGCCAACCGGTAAGAACTTTACTTCATTTTTACCTTCGTCAAGATGGTTCTCTCTCTCTCTCTCTCTCTCTCTCTCTCTCTCTCTCTCTCTCTCTCTCTCTCTCTC
>NW_017802403.1:370042-374878 GCF_001625305.1 Branchiostoma belcheri | reverse complement strand
ATATATATATATATATATATATATACATATATATATAGATATATATATAGAGAGAGAGAGACTATATATATATATATGGTTCTATTTTTTGTCTCGATTTTTAGTAGCGAAAACAATTTTTTCCTAGACCTTACACTCAACAATCTACCTTTGCTTTCATTTTTCCATGTGGTCCTTTCTCGTCATGTTTTGAGTCCTTGATCTCCATTACAGAAATTGGGATTGTCGGCGTCTACGACGGGACGACTATCACCATTAACCCTACCCAAGACTTGACGTTTGGCGGAACCAACTACCCCGCAGGTCAGGACTTCACGGTCAGCCTGGACAGGTTTCAAACACTTCAGGTAAGAATGCTCAGTACCCTTCCATTAGCCGAGTTGGTTGGGGAAGACATAGGATGAGTTACTTCGGTTTCTCTTTGAAGGTTGATTCTTTCCCTTCTATCTGCACGGGCAGTGAAACTCTAAGGCGGTCAAACTCCCCTATATATACATTATAGAATATAATATTCTCCCTATATATATAGCCAGCGTACTTAGCCGCACTTGCTATTGTTATTTCTTTACGGGTTTTTTCTTGTACTCTATTTATTTATTTCATATTTAAACACCTGGGTAGCCTCTCCAACAGTAAATTGTTGATTTCCAAATTGTATAAAAGTAAATCATACAACAAAGTTAAATAACTGAGAGATGTCAACTGAGATCAGTATAACTGAAGATCAGATTAAACAAATGACACAACATATATAAATGACTGAACAGAAATATACAAACCAAAATGTGAAAAACATAATCGTGATCCATAATCGTGACCAAATTCTTCTGGAGGTAAGAGGTCAGTCTACACAATGTAAACAGCGTGTATGCTCTTTACAGCAGCCATGCAAGTTTTCAGAGATTGTTGTCAGCTACAGATAATTGGGTGTATGGTAATGGCGTACTGTGTTCTGCAATCATCAATCTTCATTTGGTTCCAGCGAAGAGCAGCAAAACTAGTTTTCTTGATTGTACTTACTATATGATAGATTTCCTATGCCACGGCTTTTGAGTCTGCCTTCAAGGCACGTCGCAGTACTTTAGGTAAAGACAAATTAAACGTTCCTGTAGGTACAATCGACTGAAGACCTGACCGGGTCCAGGATCACATCCAGCCATCCGGTGTCCGTGCTGAGCGGAAACCTGTTCACCGTGATAGGGAACAATCAGCAAGGGTCTGGCGACCACATTGTGGAGATGATGCCACCCGTGGACACCTGGGGGAAGGAGTTCGTCACCGCCCCGATTGCAAAACGGACCGCTGGCGACATCTTCCGAGTTGTGGCTGCCAGAGACAACACAGAGGTAGGCTCCGTCTTGTGTTTTTTAGCGACGACTAAGGGGCAAAGATTAATAAGTACTTAAATGCAGTCACTATGGAATTTGTCAAAAAGTCAATTCAAGAACAGTTGGATGGATTGGTATCTTACGTACTTGGTGCGTTGGTAGGGTCAGAAAACTGGAAATGATGAGATTTGGGCCCCCTAGTGGCTTCTCTTGGTACTGTAGCGGAACCTTTCGGTTTTGGTATCTCGCGAGTTGGACAGGCTAGGGTCATTAATTTTGAATGATAGATAGCTCTTGTGCTCTGGAAGAAGCCATGTGAGTTAAGGCCTCCTAGCTGCTTGTTCTGAAATTGCAGGACGGTTTGTTTAAACCAAGGAGTTTGATTTTAAACCTCCTTGCTCTTCAAAACAGGATAACTAAAAAGCGGTTGACGGATCGTCGTGATTTTTGGTATATAGGTAGCTTAGTCGTATTACATTGCAAATCACGATCTAAGTTGGAAAGTTTTTAAATTTTTGTATAAGGTAACTACTGGGAATTTCATACTTGACATATTTGGAATTTCAGTGAAGGTGAAGGCGCACGTGCACATCAGTAAACTTTTTTTTTAATCCAAATCAGGACCTAATTTGAATAATTTATAAGTAAATGCTAGAATAGTCTTATTTATTAAGATAAGACTGTCATTGGGTAGAGGATGCGAAATGTCATTATTCACGCAAATGAGGCTCTTATCACGGTGATAATTTGCATTATCACCGTGAAAATGTATATTAGGTTGAACGGTTAACATGATCTGCCAAAGATTCAGCTCTTCTTACATACCAAGGCTGGTCACCATCTGGAATCAGCTGAGTCCTGTCCTCCGTAATATTGGGGTTCAAGCCTCTGAAATGTCCAACATCTTGACATTCAAGCGATCGCTTGTGAGAGCCACGCTTATGAGATTTGACACCCAGTTCAATATCGACGTTCCCTGCTCCTGGTCCACATCTTGTGGGTGTGCCTCATGCACTGCTTTAAGGCCGCATTAGTATCATAATTAGCTTTTTAATCTGTACATAATGACATTTGATAATTTTTGTATATAATCAATTCTGTGTATAACTTTTACCGAATTGTATATTTCATGTCTACTGATTTTTGATGTCTTATGTCTAATGTTTATTGTTTGACTTGTTTTGTATTGTTCCGTATTGCTTTGTATTATCATTTCAGGTTTGGGAGGACAGCTTGTAAAGGCGTTGATACACCTGTTTTGTCCTCCCTTCCACTTGTTTTTGCATGTGGTAAATTCAAATAAATAAATAAATAAATAAATAAAGGTTTGACGTCGCGGTAACTCTAGATCTTGTTGTGTATGAAACCCGAACATTAGTCTCTAGCTTGCGAATAACAAACAAAAACCAAACAAACAAACAAACAACATCTTACCTAGTCTATCCCAAATGAAAATTTTAACAGTGTGTTTTAATTTACTATTATTTTGCATAAAAGTTTTGCTAATGAGCAGGTCGTCACAATGCAAAATATTCTTAACCCTCAACAGAACACCTTCCCGGACTGATTAATCTGTACACCTCGGGTCCGCGCGGACCCCAGAACAGTTTTTTGCTAATTTTTAGAAATTATCAACATGCTACCAGCTCAATTGTTTTGCAAACTGATGTGGGAACCTCTGTGTCCACCTTACATACAAAAACCATACATTTTGAACTTTTTCTATTTTTTGGTGAAGAAAAGAAGACAAGAAGAAATACCCGATTTTTAAACCCATTTCAGACTGAAGGGGCTTTTGAGGCCCAACTTTGATCTCAGATAGCGGCTAAACGGCTTGCGCTAGAAGTATCAAATTTGGAGACCTTTCCTAAAATGTCTATGGAAAAAAAGTTCATATTACTTTAATAATAGTAAGTTCATGTTTTTTTTGTGTTGACATGGCAACGGGTTTCTAGCAGGCAGTTTTTTTGAAAATAGAAGTAATTTTGGTTTAAACATAAAAATTTTCTGAGTTTTATATTAAATTACACTTCTTTTCCAACATTAACAACATCTTACATAATTAAATATGTTAAATCATTTAATATGCATAGAATATGCTAATTTGATGACGTCATTGGTCAAAATCCAATATGGCGGACTATATTATTAGCTCTGACGTCATATGACGTCATAATTACACCAAAGTTATTAAACTTTAATTCTATTACTACACCATTCTCTGAAAACTTGGTAGACATACGATGAGTGCATAAAAACATATAAAAACGGAAATAAGGTAATGTATAAGAACGCCAGTGTACCCATTATGATCGAAAGCCGGCTGGGGTCCGCGCGGAGCCCAAAAGAAAATCAGATATAATTTTTTTATAAATGATAGAAACGGAGTTTTCTGCACTGTATTGAGAGACAACTTTGTGGGTGACAATTACCAAAAATTTCAGAAAAAAATCTTTAGAAACAAAAAAGATATTACAGAATATATAGTGCTGGGGTCCGCGCGGACCCCAGGTGTACTGTTTAGGGTTAAGGCTGTGCAATGAAAATCAAGAGGCAGGAGGGGCAAACCGCTTATAAAAGACACAGATGGGAAGGGCAAGGCCGCGCTGTTCGCTGCACCCGGATTCAGCTTTCAGCTTGTCTGTAACATATCCGTAACATTTCACAAAACAAAGCAATACTTGGAATTTTCCACATTTGTACCAGTAGCTTCAGCAGCTCCAATTTTACTTCTACTAGTTTACTTCTTACTACTTACTACTAGTTCCCGCCACACTATGATACTTACGCTATACCCAGCAGTGTCTGGTCGCCATCTTGAATTTTCGTGCGACGCGCAATGTTTCATGGGAAATTTTAGACTTCTCGCACATATTCTCGCGAGAATATCAGCGCGAGATCTAAACAAACGCACATTGCCGGGGAATTTTAACTTGCTAAAACATGTCGTCGGGTCCGATTTTCTCGTCTCTCGTCACGGACAGCTCTCGGAGCAGCCGTAAGAAGTCTGACAGTGCTTTAGGCACAGAGTTTACTGTAGTGTGTGACCGTGTCCCTCTTCGAGTCGACCCTTCTCCTACCGTCCAGCGGTTTCTCTGTTTTGTTTTCGACAATGGATCTGGAGCTATGTCAACACTGCCGATTGATGTGGGAGGGGATTAGCTTGTCAGACATGAAGGTAAGTTATTATTTATACCTTACAAAATTTCCATCATTTTTAACTGAATTATGTACATAGCTTGTGAAATAATTCATTTTTTTTGTCATCTTTATGGATAATGTTAGGAAGTGACAGATGATTGATGACATATTTTTATTATAATTAATTATAGGAGGTGAAAGCCATGCCCCACATAGCAAGTGGCTGCACAGCGGTCTGCCCCCCCCCCCTCGCCACCCAAACCTGGGAAGGACACCAAACAAGTCATCCTCTGGGGTGGCTTGGACAAGAGGAGGTGGTGCTGTTCAAATGACCTGACTCAGGTAAGATAACATCTTCTGTTTATTT
>NW_017802403.1:364631-370022 GCF_001625305.1 Branchiostoma belcheri | reverse complement strand
AATAATAGTAAGATCATTGTTTTTTTGTGTTGACATGGCAACGGGTTTCTAGCAGGCTAGTTTTTTAGAAAATAGAAGTAATTTTGGTTAAACATAAAATTTCTGAGTTTTATATTAAATTACACTTCTTTTCCAACATTAACAACATCTTACATAATTAAATATGTTAAATCATTTAATATGCATAGAATATGCTAATTTGATGACGTCATTGGTCAAAATCCAATATGGCGGACTATATTATTAGCTCTGACGTCATATGACGTCATAATTACACCAAAGTTATTAAACTTTAATTCTATTACTACACCATTCTCTGAAAACTTGGTAGACATACGATGAGTGCATAAAAACATATAAAAACGGAAATAAGGTAATGTATAAGAACGCCAGTGTATCCATTATGATCGAAAGCCGGCTGGGGTCCGCGCGGACCCCAAAAGAAAATCAGATATAATTTTTTTTATAAATGGTAGAAACGGAGTTTTCTGCACTATATTGAGAAACAACTTTGTGGGTGACAATTACCTAAAAAAAATCTTTAGAAACAAAAAAGATATTACAGAATATATAGTGCTGGGGTCCGCGCGGACCCCAGGTGTTCTGTTTAGGGCTAAAATCACTTACCATTTCATGGAAGCATAAAGTGGCCGAAATCTAGTTGACAATGGCTGCAGTCACTTCAATTTCTTCAAAGTCGTCGGCTGAAACGTCCCTGCACTTCCAGTGAAAGCTACTAGGGGGAACCAAACTAAAGTCTCTTATTCCGTAGCCCAAAAGCTTTTTACCAGAGTGAAACATCACGACCATAGCAAGTTCAGAACAAAAGATACAAAAACCAGAAGTACTGCTGTAGTGCCAAGGAGAGCCCCTAGTGGGCCCAAAATCTAATCATTTCCAGATTTGGGGCCAACCTATCCACACACTAAATAACATTGCCTTCTTTTTGCTTGAGTTATGCTGTTCAGAAACGGACAGACAAACGGACAAACACTACCATTTCTATTGAAGAAAATGTTATATTTTTCTCATTTTCTCATCTCTTGATTATATCTGTTGATCATATTCACATATGGCAGCCTTATCTGAACTAAAAGGCTTTTCTAGCACTTCCTCATAAATTACACAAAAAAGGTCATGATTTGAATAAATTATGTTTATTGCTGTTTACCTACTCTTAACTTACTACAAACCAAGTGATTAACGAGTGAACGCAGCGTGCTTATACAAGATGATCCAGGGTACAATAAGGCCACAGCAAGTATCTTAAAGTTTATAGATGACATCAGCGCGCGTATTTTCGCCTGATTTTGTCTTTTACTTTGATGCAGTGATTTATTTCATTCCTTTTACATGTTCCCACTGAAGCAAAACAATTCGTGCAATGATAGAAAACTTAAAATTATCTCTTTAGTGACAAATAGATGTTGTATTAGTTAGCAGTAAACTTAGCGCAATACAGAGATCATTTTTTTGCATAACAACGTTTATAATGTCAACATTTGAAAAGGTAGAGATCTTGTTTTTAGACTCGCTTTTTTTCCTCTATCGCATTAGTTTCGGAGCCTGCGCAGGATGGAATCCATAGAATTTACTTGCTATGGCCAAATTGAATAACACAACAAAACGTCACAAGATTTGCAATAAATAGAACGTAGGGAAGCGATGAAGGCTGATAAAATGGACATAATTGCGTGGAAAGGAAAAAAAATATCTAACAGAGTTTTGGGTTGAAATGTCGCAGAGCGTCTATATTACATCCACATGAGAAACTTATGGCTGGCTCAGGAAAGGAAAAAAAAACGGCTAGCCATTCGGATTACGAGTTTGTAGTTAACAAGTTGAAGATTAACCACAAGACCACCTTGCCACTAATGCTTCTTTGCTTTTATGTTTATTTTCAAGGTGACTGTTACCGGCCGAAACCCGAGGAATCTGGACGCAGGGCAATTCTGGGAATTTGAGGCTGGTTCGAGCGAGTACTTGCACGTGACCTCCAACGAACCAGTACTGTTGGTACAATACAGGTGTGAGCAATCTATTTCCTGGTTTGGAGTTAAAAACCTGCACGTTAAATTTGTAAAGACCCCCAAAAAAGAGCTCTGAATAATGTATTTAAATTGTTGCTTCTGTGTAGTAAAACAGCAGCTGCCGACAACACGGACACCGACCCGTTCTCCATGATCATCCCTCCTGTGGCCCAGTTTGAGGCAGATTACACATTTTCAACGGTCGAGCTCCTCTACAACGGTGGCGCCGGAACCACGCACCACGTGAACCTGGTCATCCAGTAAGCTGTCCTCTTTTTCTTTGTCTTTCTGTGGCACGCACGCGCGCGCGTTTGTTACTTCCTCTCTCTCTGTGAGAGAGAGATGAAGAGGTTTATTTAGCGTGCGTAGTCCAGTGGTGTGGGTTAGTACTCCTGTCATGGGAGAAAGCGGTTAGGAGTTCGAATCCAGGCTGTTGTCGCTCACGCACCTGCACGCTACTGTAAAGTGGTGCAGTCATTAGGACTGATCCACTGTTCTTTGCACTTGTCGAAAAGAGAAAAGCGGATATCCCCGGTACAATGATCCTGTAAATACTGTACATAGCGGCTGTCTTCTCTGTCACGAGCAGTGGAAGACTAGCTCTTCATTGAGGTAAACTGGATTAAGATCACTTTTCTTCCTTTTACATAATGACATGTTCTGTAGAACATTAAGTTTAGGATAAGTGATCATCTGATGTTCTACCAAGGATATATCGATAAAATGATTGATATGTTCCAGAAGGAGACGACAATTAGTGACTGACGTCTTGAACCATCCTTCTGTCTATAGGTCGGCTGACAAATCTGGTATCATATTCGATGGACAACCGTTGCCGGGCAGTACCGTGTGGCATCCCGTGCCGGGGACTACCTACGAAGCTACTGACCTGACTATCTCGGCAGGCACACATACAGCAACTCACTCTTCCCCCATCGCAACCTTCGGTCTCTTCAGGTGGGATCTTAGACTAAATCTAGTGACCCTTGGTTCGAATCCTTTGTAGATTATCGATGTTTGCCCTTGGGAAATGTTGGCACTAACTAACAAAAAGAATTCTGAGATTTCATACCTCCATGAAATATATGAGTCTCTGTAAATGTTTTTTATTTGTCTCATTGACAATGGAAATAAGGTCATAATTAGCATAATCTAGTTTAATTTATGGTTTTGTCAATTCAAATGACAATATTTTAATATTGTAAAATTCCTCTACTTTGTCATACTTCATTTCAACATGTCCTCATTAATTATGCAAATGACCTCCACATAATATATACATAGTGGTGTTAACCTTTAACCCTTGTCCTGCTGGCATTCCTGGCACATTATTTTTCAATATTTTCATGTCTTGATTAGATAAAAAAAAAACAAGATTTTTTTGCCCTGCAGTGGCATAGTTACTTCCGCATTCGTTGCGTTTCTCTGCGGTGTAATCCGTTGCACGAGAAATACCCCCAAATTGTACCTATGCAGGGTGCTACATAGATGGTACTGTATGTGCCGCGCAACATATGTTGCGCACAGCAGGACAAGGGTTAAGTAACTTACACATGTCACAAGGTATAAAAGTCCCATCATTCACCAATAAGGAATTTCCACATTAATTATACAAATTAGGTTATCATTTGCATAATTGGTATCTATTGATGTTCTGCCTGCCTTATGTTAGATTACATGTATACAAGTACTATTATATAAAACACTGTAATTATAGCATTTTCATCATTTATTATGCCAATTAGGTCTTCCAGGAGGCCCATATTTGCCCTTGACCTTCGTCTTCCTAAGACTTACCAACATACCAAATATCATCACAATCCATAAAGGCGTTCTGAAGTTATGCTGACTACAAATGTGCGGAAACACAAACACACAGACACACACACACACGTACACACACAGACAGACAGACAGACACGCCCAAAACAATACCTCAATTTTTCATTGAGGTACAAAAAAAAGGACAATGGAGCTTGTTGGGCCCAGCGCGCGGCACCCTGGGTTGGTGGCAAGTGAGCTTTGCCAGAATTATGACCTTCCAAGCTTCCCAGGATACAACCACACAAATTCCATGACCCGGGCCAGGTAATTACCGGGTACCGAGCGTCGGGTCGGGACGTCGGAAACCGTACCGGATTTCCCATGTTTGGGAAGAGGCACACCTGAATAATAGTTGATAGTGTGGGCAGGGCTTTTTCTGTTTTACTTTTTTTTGAGGCGGGTAGCATACGGTCATTACTACCTGGAACGTCTACAGCCTCGCCGCGTTTTTACACATCTTCTTCATCGCATCCCTAGCTATGGCTTAACAAACCTCGAGGCGTATGGCTATCCAGGCGGCCTCCGTCTGGCCCAGATCGGTGGAGCCTGCACCCCCACCCAGACTGTCGCAAACGACCGCGTCGACAACGACTGCGACGGGCGTGTGGACGAAGAGCTGAGGAACGGCATCGACGATGACGGCGATGGACTGATCGACGAAGACATCGCCAGTGGTGGTGAGTGTCGTCTAAAAAAGATTAAAGTAGTCCCACAGCAGATCCCTTTTTAGGCCGTAAGAGCAGTCTGTTGTTGATCCACAGGTACCGATGTTGGTCGTCGACCGATCTTCAAGATCTCAACTATCTACCCATCCTTGCCACAAGGTTAACCGTAAATAGCCAGGCAGTATACCCTGGCAGTATACCCCTGGCAGTATACCCTGGCAGTATACCCTGGCAGTATACCCCTGGCAGTATACCCTGGCAATATACCCTGGCAGTATACCCCTGGCAGTATACCCTGGCAGTATACCCCTGGCAATATACCCCTGGCAGTATACCCTGGCAGTATACACTGGCAATATACCCCTGGTAGTATACCCTCGCGGTATATCCCTGGCAGTATACCCTAGCAGTATACCCCTGGCAGTATACTCTGGCAGTATACCCTGGCAGTATACCCCTGGCAGTATACCCTGGCAGTATACTGGTGGTATACCTTGCAGTATACCCATGTTCCATGTCCACTACAAAATGATTGCAGACATGTACCATTTAGGAAATGGTTTATATTTAAGAAAAAGTGGATTTTTTGTTAGAAGGTACCCATGTGAAGAGAAAACCCAGGTTTACTGTAAGTGACCGCGTGTGACCCCATTTCGAACACCGTTCTGTTCAAATTACGTCAGTTCGAACATGGTTTTGGTTTTAAAGCAGGTAGGGAGTTTGGGGCCCAAATTTGACCACCGTTTTACCATAACGTTTGGCGTTCCCATGTTCAGTAAACAGGTCGAGAGCCGTTAAGTTTATTTGTTTATGTGAAAGATCTCCATTAGTGTATGTACAATGTATACTAATAATCAAATGTGTGGTAGGCT
>NW_017802403.1:357528-364611 GCF_001625305.1 Branchiostoma belcheri | reverse complement strand
GGTACAATCGACTGAAGACCTGACCGGGTCCAGGATCACATCCAGCCATCCGGTGTCCGTGCTGAGCGGAAACCTGTTCACCGTGATAGGGAACAATCAGCAAGGGTCTGGCGACCACATTGTGGAGATGATGCCACCCGTGGACACCTGGGGGAAGGAGTTCGTCACCGCCCCGATTGCAAAACGGACCGCTGGCGACATCTTCCGAGTTGTGGCTGCCAGAGACAACACAGAGGTAGGCTCCGTCTTGTGTTTTTTAGCGACGACTCAGGGGCAAAGATTAATAAGTACTCAAATGCAGTCACTATGGAATTTGTCAAAAAGTCAATTCAAGAACAGTTAAATGGATTGGTATCTTACTTGGTGCGTTGGTAGGGTCAGAAAACTGGAAATGATGAGATTTGGGCCCCCTAGTGGCTTCTCTAGGTACTGTAGTGGAACCTTTCGGTTTTGGTATGTCGCGAGTTGGACAGGCTAGGGTCATTAATTTTGAATGGTAGGTAGCTCTTGTGCTCTGGAAGAAGTCATGTGAGTTAAGGCCCCCTAGCAGCTTGTGATAAAATTGCAGGACGGTTTGTTTAAACCAAGTAGTTTGATTTTAAACCTCTTTGATCTTCAAAACAGGATAACTAAAAAGCGGTTGACGGATCGTCCTGATTTTTTGTATATAGGTAGCTTAGTCGTAATACATTGCGAATCACGATCTAAGTTGGAAAGTTTTTAAATTTTGTTATAAGGTAACTACTGTAAATTTCATACTTGTCATATTTTGAATTTCAGTGAAGGTGAAGGAGCACGTGCACATCAGTTAAACCTTTTTTATCCAAAATCAGGACCTAATTTGAATGATTTATAAGTAAATGCTAGAATAGTCCTATTTCTTATGATAAGACTGTCATTGGGTAGAGGATGCGAACTGTCATTATTCACGCAAATGAGGCTCTTATAATTTGCATTATCACCGTGAAAATGTATATTAGGTTGAACGGTTAACATGATCTGCTAAAGGTTTGACGTCGCGGTAACTCTAGATCTTGGCGTGTATGAAACCCGAACATTTGTTTCTAGCTTGCAAATAACAAACAAACAAACAAACAAACAAACAAACAACACCTTACCTAGTCTATCCCAATGAAAATTTTACCAGTGTGTTTTAAGTTACTAGGTAGGGGCAACGTGAATATTTTGCATAAAAGTTTTGCTAATGAGCAGGTCGTCACCATGCAAAAGATTCTTAAAAGCACTTAACATTTCATGGAAGCATAAAGTGGCCGAAATCTAGTTGACAATGGCTGCAGTCACTTCAATTTCTTCAAAGTCGTCGGAAACGTCCCTGCACTTCCAGTGAAAGCTGCTAGGGGGAACCAAACTAAAGTCTCTCATTCCGTAGCCCAAAAGCTTTTTACCAGTGAAACATCACGACCATAGCAAGTTCAGAACAAAAGATACAAAAACCAGAAGTGCTGCTATAGTACCAAGGAGAGCCCCTAGTGGGCCCAAAATCCAATCATTTCCAGATTTGGGGCCAACCTATCCACACACTAAATAACATTGCCTTCTTTTTGCTTGAGCTATGCTGTTCAGAAACGGACAGACAAACTGACAAACACTACCATTCCTATTGAAAAAAATGTTATATTTTTCTCATTGATTATGAAAATAAGATCCTCATTTCATTTCTATTCTTGATTATATCTGTTGATCATATTCACATAATGACAGCATTATCTGAACAAAAAGGCTTTTCTAGCACTCCCTCATAAATTACACAAAAAAGGTCATGATTTGAATAAATTATGTTTATTGATGTTTACCTACTCTTGACTTACTACAAACCAAGTGATTAACGAGTGAACGCAGCGTGCTTATACAAGATGATCCAGGGTACAATAAGGCCACAGCAAGTATATAGATGACATTAAAGTTTATAGATGACATCAGCGCGCGTAGTTTCGCCTGATTTTGTCTTTTACTTTGATGCAGTGATTTATTTCATTCCTTTTACATGTGATGTTCCCACTGAAGCAAAACAATTTGTGCAATGATAGAAAACTTAAAATTATCTCTTTAGTGACAAATAGATTTTGTGATAGTTGGCAGTAAACTTAGCGCAATAAAGGGATCATTTCTTGCGTAACAACGTTTATAATGTCAACATTTGAAAAGGTAGGGATCTTGTTTTTAGGCTCGCCTTTTTTTCCTCTATCGCATTAGGTTCAGAGCCTGCGCAGGATGGAATCCATAGAATTTACTTGCTATGGCCAAATTGAATAACACAACAAAACGACACAAGATTTGCAATAAATAGAACGTAGGGAAGCCACGAAGGCCGATAAAATGGACATAATTGCGTGGAAAGGAAAACAAATATCTAACAGAGTTTGGGGTGGAAATGTCGCAGAACGTCTGTATTACATCCACATGAGAAACTTATGGCTGGCTCAGGAAAGGGAAAAAAATGGCTAGCCATTCGGATTACGAGTTTGTAGTTAACAAGTTGAAGCTTAACCACAAGACCACCTTGTCACTAATGCTTCTTTGCTTTTATGTTTATTTTCAAGGTGACTGTTACCGGCCGAAACCCGAGGAATCTGGACGCAGGGCAATTCTGGGAATTTGAGGCTGGTTCGAACGAGTACTTGCACGTGACCTCCAACGAACCAGTACTGTTGGTACAATACAGGTGTGAGCAATCTATTCCCTGGTTTGGCGTTAAAAACCTGCACGTTAAATTTGTAAAGACCCCCAAAAAACAGCTCTGAATAATGCATTTAAATTGTTGCTTCTGTTGCTTCTGTGCAGTAAAACAGCAGCTGCCGACAACACGGACACCGACCCGTTCTCCATGATCATCCCTCCTGTGGCCCAGTTTGAGGCAGATTACACCTTTTCAACGGTCGAGCTCCTCTACAACGGTGGCGCCGGAACCACGCACCACGTGAACCTGGTCATCCAGTAAGCTGTCCTCTTTTTCTTTGTCTTTCTGTGGCACGCACGCGCGCGCGTTTGTTACTCTCTCTCTCTCTCTCTGTGTGAGAGAGAGATGAAGAGGTTTTTTTAGCGTGCGTAGTCCAGTGGTGTGGGTTAGTACTCCTGTCATGGGAGAAAGCGGTTAGGAGTTCGAATCCAGGCTGTTGTCGCTCACGCACCTGCACGCTACTGTAAAGTGGTGCAGTCATTAGGACTGATCCACTGTTCTTTGCACTTGTCGAAAAGAGAAAAGCGGATATCCCCGGTACAATGATCCTGTAAATACTGTACATAGCGGCTGTCTTCTCTGTCACGAGCAGTGGAAGATTAGCTTCTTCATTGAGGTAAACTGGATTAAGATCTACTTTTCTTCCTTTTTACATAATGACATGTTCTGTAGAACATTAAGTTTGGGATAAGTGATCATCTGATGTTCTACCAAGGATATATCGATAACATGATTGATATGTTCCAGAAGGAGACGACAATTAGTGACTGACGTCTTGATTCCATCCTTCTGTCCATAGGTCGGCTGACAAAGCTGGTATCATATTCGATGGACAACCGTTGCCGGGCAGTACCGTATGGAATCCCGTGCCGGGGACTACCTACGAAGCTACTGACCTGACTATCTCGGCAGGCACACATACAGCAACTCACTCTTCCCCCATCGCAACCTTCGGTCTCTTCAGGTGGGATCTTAGACTAAATCTAGTGACCCTTGCTTCGAATCCTTTGCAGATTATCGATGTTTGCCCTTGGGAAATGTTGGCACTAACTAACAAAACAAGAATTCGGAGATTCCATACCACCATTAAATATATGAGTCTCTGTAAATGTTTTATATTTGTCTCATTGACAATGGAAATAAGGTCATAATTAGCATAATCTAGTTTAATTTATGGTTTTGTCAATTTAAATGACAATATTTTTATATTGTAAAATTCCTCTACTTTGTCATACTTCATTTCAACATGTCCTCATTAATTATGCAAATGACCTCCACATAATATATACATAGTGGTGTTAACCTTTAAGTAACTTACACATGTCACAAGGTATAAAAGTCCCATCATTCACCAATAAGGAGTCGCAGAATTTCCACATTAATTATACAAATTAGGTTATCATTTGCATAATTGGTATCTATTGATGTTCTGCCTGCCACATGTTAGATTACATGTATACAAGTACTATTATATAAAACACTGTAATTATAGCATTTTCATCATTTATTATGCAAATTAGGTCCTCCAGGAGGCCCATATTTGCCCTTGACCTTTGTCTTCCTAAGACTTACCAACATACCAAATATCATCACAATCCATAAAGGCGTTCTGAAGTTATGCTGACTACAAATGTGCGGAAACACAAACACACAGACACATACACACGTACACACACAGACAGACAGACAGACACGCCCAAAACAATACCTCAATTTTTCATTGAGGTAATAAAAAAAGGAGAATGGAGCTTGTTGGGCCCAGCGCGCGGCACCCTGGGTTGGTGGCAAGTGAGCTTTGCCAGAATTATGACCTTCCAAGCTTCCCAGGATACAACCACACAAATTCCATGACCCGTGCCAGGTAATTACCGGGTACCGAGCGTCGGGTCGGGACGTCGGAAACCGTACCGGATTTCCCATGTTTGGGAAGAGGCACACCTGAATAATAGTTGATAGTGTGGGCAGGGCTTTTTCTGTTTTACTTTTTTTTTTTGAGGCGGGTAGCATACGGTCATTACTACCTGGAACGTATACAGCCTCGCCGCGTTTTTACACATCTTCTTCATCGCATCCCTAGCTATGGCTTAACAAACCTCGAGGCGTATGGCTATCCAGGCGGCCTCCGTCTGGCCCAGATCGGTGGAGCCTGCACCCCCACCCAGACTGTCGCAAACGACCGCGTCGACAACGACTGCGACGGGCGTGTGGACGAAGAGCTGAGGAACGGCATCGACGATGACGGCGATGGACTGATCGACGAAGACATCGCCAGTGGTGGTGAGTGTCGTCTAAAAAAAGATTAAAGTAGTCCCACAGCAGATCCCTTTTTAGGCCGTAAGAGCAGTCTGTTGTTGATCCACAGGTACCGATGTTGGTCGTCGACCGATCTTCAAGATCTCAACTATCTACCCATCCTTGCCACAAGGTTAACCGTAAATAGCCAGGCAGTATACCCTGGCAGTATACCCCTGGCAGTATACCCTGGCAGTATATCCCTGGCAGTATATCCCTGGCAGTATACCCTGGCAATATATCCCTGGCAGTATACCCTGGCAGTATACCCCTGGCAGTATACCCTGGCAATATACCCCTGGCAGTATACCCTGGCAGTATATCCCTGGCAGTATACCCTGGCAGTATACCCCTGGCAGTATACCCTGGCAGTATGCACTGGCAATATACCCCTGGCAGTATATCCCTGGCAGTATACCCTGGCAGTATACCCCTGGCTAGTATACCCCTGGCAGTATACACTGGCAATATACCCCTGGTAGTATACCCTCGCAGTATATCCCTGGCAGTATACCCTGGCAGTATACCCCTGGCAGTATACCCTGGCAGTATACACTGGCAATATACCCCTGGCAGTATACCCTGGCAGTATACTGGTGGTATACCTTGCAGTATACCCATGTTCCATGTCCACTACAAAATGATTGCAGACATGTACCATTTAGGAAATGGTTTATATTTAAGAAAAAGTGGATTTTTTGTTAGAAGGTACCCATGTGAAGAGAAAACCCAGGTTTACTGTAAGTGACCGCGGGTGACCCCATTTCGAACACCGTTCTGTTCAAATTACGTCAGTTCGAACATGGTTTTGGTTTTAAAGCAGGTAGGGAGTTTTGGGGCCCAAATTTTGACCACCGTTTTTACCATAACGTTTGGCGTTCCCATGTTCGTTAAACAGGTCAAGAGCCGTTTAAGTTTTATTTGTTTATGTGAAAGATCTCCATTAGTGTATGTACAATGTATACTAATAATCAAATGTGTGGTAGGCTTCTGTAATGAGGAAGAAGGTTACAGCGTGGACGGAAGTGGATGGAGAATGGGGATGCCACTGCGTTGACTCCTGTTGTGGTGAGATACTGTTACTATTTTTCTTTGTTAATGGGGCTCTCTTTTCCGTCTAATCTTTTATCCTAACAAACCAGGGAAGGTCACAGTGTGTTCAAGGAGTTACATAATAAAGTAAACCTAAAAAATCCAAGACACCATTTAAACAGAATTTTAGGTATCCACTATAAAGAACGATAAAAGAACATCACAGCGAAATCCTGCATGATGACATTGTGAGCCCTCGTCTTTGCAGCGATTTTCGTCTTGTACAAATGTCGAATTAAAGTAAACTGAAGTAGCCAGTGAATGTGATAATGGCTCTTTGTGGTTTAGTGAAACTTATTGTGTTCCACGATGTTTCTCCTTCCCCTCCTCCTCCTGTCATTTCTTTAAATGGATTCAACTGTGCCATTTTTCAGCCAAATGACCTAAAATATGTGGCATAAAGGTAGAGTGGGCGAATAATCCAAGAGTTTTCAAACATGCCTTTAAAATTGTTTTATTTGTTTGTTCTTTTTTGGCAATTTTCAGGCAAACCATATACATTTGGGGACCTGCAACTCTGGCACTAAAACCAAAAACCCTGAAATTTGGTATGGGGATACTCATTGACACATGTCGACAGAATGCAATTCAAGATTTTGACATACGCCACTTTAAAATATGGCTTTTTATAGAAAAAGTACATTTCTGGCTCTGGTGCCCTAATATTAAATACGAGTGAACCGAAATTTGGTGTGGGGATTACTTAGACACCTTTCCAAAGAATTTTGGTTCTTTTTCTTTGACATACACCACGTCCAAATATTGTGTAAAATAGGGCTTTTGGCTATTTCCGGACAAAAATGTACATTTTTGGCACCTGTGCCCTAATATTAAAACCAAATGACCTAAAATTTGGTATGGATACAATCTAACAGAACTTTATTTATTCTTTTGGCGTGTGTCACTTTAGAATTATGTATTATTTTGCTATTTTTGACAAAAATGTACATTTCTGGCTCCGATGCAATACTACGACAACCAAATCACCTACACAGATTTAT